>NC_055995.1:80477595-80777595 GCF_018446385.1 Zingiber officinale
TCATTTACGGAAGGATTCATCAAGACAAGGCTCAATTTCAAAAGATGAGCAAGGAGTTCTAGAATAAAGCTTATATTTAATGTTCAGGAGCATTTCAAGAGAGGCATTCTCAGATCAGCGCAATGAGAAAACAGGTAAGTATTAAAATTTTCTTATACAGCGTAATTGCTTAATTACTAAATTTTGGTTATACTTCTTTACTAGTTCTGCATTTACAAGCCTTTTTCTGAATAATCTCTTTAAACATCTAGAAAAGGACCTTTTATATCTGCGGGTAATTCTTCGTTAAGCCTACGACGATTTATGAAAGAAAGGGGGGTTCCTTGGGCAAATAGTCACCCTCTCGTAACTGTTGAAGAACTCCTGACACAGAATGATTTAGAGCACCTACTATCCTACGAACGAATTCTTGGGCAAAGGCTGAAGACTTTAAATAAGCCTGATGCCACTCTTCCCACCGATTCTTCTCTTGCTCCTTATAGCTTTGGAAATCAGCCTGCAGTTTTGTGTGTTGATCTTTCAAAGCATCCTTTTCTGATTTGAGTTGTTCCAACTCCTTCTGGAGCAGTGGCAATTCAACATCTTGAGCTTTCCTTTGTTCTTGTTCCTGTAGGATAGTGAAATCATGAGAAGCTAGGTCTTGAGCTTGGTCATAAAGACAGACATTATGAAGCTTCTCTACTTTATCTAAAAGGAGACTTTTATGAGAAACGTCTGAGAAAGCTTTCTCTTTTAAAGCCATCTCTAGTCTAAGACCAGAATGTAGCCTATCCACCTGTAATTCTAACGTCCTTCTGGCAAGCTCTTTATCTTTCGATAGTTGTTGACACTCCTCCAATTATTGTTTCAAGGTCCCCAACTGTTGATTTTGTAAACCCACCTTCTCTTGCAACTGAGCCATATCACTGTTAGGAAAAGGTGAAGTAGCCTTCAACGTCTCCAGTTGAGCTTTCAATTTATTGTTCTCATGGTCCTTAGCTGTAAGCAGCTGGTCGATATGTAGACTTGAGGCAAGAAACTAAGCAAAAGGATAATGTAAGTTAAAGATGAAGATACAAAGTTGATAACATATAATTAAAAATACTTACAGCCACTGCCTGACGACTATGGCGATCAGCTCGATGTGGAAGACTAAGGCCTCTTAGTTGTTCATAACCCTGCATCCAAGATTCGGCTAATAGGCCTTGTAGTTGCAGAGTGTCATAGCTAGGTGGGCTAGAAGGTTGTCCCAATTGAGAAGGTAAACCCACGGCCTGTTTAAATAAAGGACGAGGAGGGGAGGAAGAAGGAGGTGAATAAGAAGAAGATGCAATAGAAGGGAAAGGAATAGTAGAAACAAGAGAAGCAGAGGAAGAGCTAGATGGAATAGAAGGTGATAGTGTAGGAAGAGCTGATGTAGTTGTGGGAACACTAACTGTTGAGGGAATGGCACCGGGAGAAGACCTCCGGCAAGGTGTCCATTTTGCTCGAGGCCTAGAAGCCAAGGGAGGCAAGGCCAATGCCAAAGATGCAGAGGACACAGAAGGGATAACAGCCACCTCAGAAGCAGAAGCAGAGGGAGCTGAAATAATAGAAGAAGAAGGGATAAGTAGACCAGGTCTCATCATCCTAAGAGCAGGATTAGAGATAATATGGGTTGGAGTTATCGGTGCCTTAACTCTCTCAAGAGAAATGGGCGCCGGGACAAGAGGAGCTTGCACAAAAGTACCAAAGAAATCACTAAAGGGAGAAGCCTCAGTAGGATTTGGCTTTTTAACTAAGGTAACAAAAGGCTCTTCTTCTTCTTCTTCCATGGATGCAACAGCCTCTGCCTGTCATTCTTGTTCAGATAGTAAACCCAAGGTAGAAAAATTAGGATTCGATCGGCGGTCGCGCAACCATTCTTCTCCAAGATTATTACAAAAGACTTAGTTATGGTTGGATTCTTGTACATAAGGGCTGGTAGAAGAACATCAGCTGAAACACAGGAATTGAACACCGTTATAAAAGAGATGTATTAAATTAGTAAATATGGATTGAGATGTTTTTACATACCAAAGGATCCCTCCAAAGGGGTGTCAATCTTGCCTATTCCAAAAGGAAACATTAAACCCTCCATAATTAGAGACGGCAAGCTAAATTTTGCTCCCCTCAGTTTAGGTAGAGCAGAAGCAACAGAGGGATCGTCCAGAAGATCATGGGTGCTAGGAAGGGGAGGTAAGTCATGTATCCATTGGATAGGAAACGGAGGGGGAGAAGGGAGACGCATATAGAAAAATTTGTGATACCATTCCCCTTGAGGAGGAATGCGGTTGAACAAAATAGCCTTGGGACGAGATTGGAATTCAAAAACACCAACATCCACTCGACGAGGAATGAAGAAGTGGTGAAAAAGACGTGGAGACAAGGGGAAATCTAACAGTTTAGATACCCCAATAAAACCCATGAGAATGGAGAAGGATTGGGGGACAAACTGGTTGAGTGGGATATTAAAATAACGGCTGACATTACAGAAAAAGGGGTGAAGAGGAAAACAAAAACCTTGTAGGACCTGGTCTCGGAAGATAGATACACACCCCAAAGGAGGAAGATGCGGACCCTCATGAGGAGCAGGACGAATTATGTAAGACGGGAAACCATAGGTCGCCTGCAAGTCCACTTCTTCTGTATCTATAAGATTGGAAACACACGAAAGAAACCGTGCGGGAGGAGAAGCTGCCATAGCGCGACGATAAAATGAAAGAGAAATCAAGGAAGAGGGCGGAAGATGGAGGAAAGCGGAAGAAAACTTCGTAAACCCTTGTTTTTCTTCTGACCTCGTGCTAAAACCCCCAAACAGAAACAGCAAAAGGAAGAAGGAGAGTAAAAGGTACTTAGAATTCCAATCGTCATAAATAATAATATTAAAGAATAAAATCAAGAGAAAGAGGTAAAGTTAAGTAATCTACCTCGAGAAATGTATGAAGTTTCCCTAGAAGTAATTCTTAAGAGAGCCTGACAAGTACAGAGAAAAATTAATCCAATAAGCATAAGTTTAGGGTATAGGTATAATAAAATAAAAGTTTAGCATCAGATATTAGGATACGATTTGTGAAGATGAAACGAGCGGTTCTGATGGATCGGCCGAGACAAAGAGCAAGCTAGTATGTCGACCAAAAGCCTATCATAATGAGGCAAGTAATATACACTATAATAAAACCCCATGAGACTCGATTAATACGTGAAAAGGACACATGAAGACTTAGGGGTAAATCGGTCGAGTGAAATAGATCGGCCAATATTAGGGACATTATGATAAAGCTTTGTCAAATCGGGCGAGACATAACTACGCTATGAAATATCGGGCGATACTTATCAATCTTGATATATATCGTCTGGTCATAAGGAAACGATCTAAGACGTGACAACCTGTTGGAAAAGGTTGTATGGTGATAAACCAAGCAACATCGGACACATTCATATAAAACAGATAACTATCATGAGAAAGAGTAAAATTAATGACAAAAGGAGAATAAGCAGCGTTATGTGAGATCGTCATTATAGAGTTTCCGCCCGCCTCTTTACAAAAGTTTGAATTTAAGTCAAAGTCAGCTTAGGATACAGATCAGGGGGTTTGTTCTCAATCAGTCTGCGTCGATTTAAGAAATTAGGAGGAGGGTCTTGAGATAAGTAGCTTTCTTCTCTTAATTGCTGAATTGCCCCTTGAGCTCCCGCAGTAAAAGCTGATAAGATGGACTTCACGATCGGCCTATTGAATTCAGGAGATTCGATCATGGCAGTGGCCCGCTCCTTGGACCGAACATCTTCGTTACCCTTATAAACCACCAAGGCCATTTGAGAAGTCTTCAATTCAGTTTCTTTTTCAGAAACCTTGATCTTGACTGAGTTAAGGGAAGTGCTCAAGGAAGTTATTTCATCTTCCTTCAGCTGCAGGGCTTTGAGTTTTTCAGTCAATTCTGCTTCATAATTATCCTTTAGTTCGCCAAGTTTAGAAGTCAATTCTTGGTTAAGGTCCGTAACCGATTTAAATTTTGTCTGAAGACTTTCAATTTGTGCTTCGAGTTGTTCCTTGGCAGCAGCAGAAAATGCAGCAGAAGATAATTCAGTAACCTCTTGTTTTAGCTTATCATTTTCAAATTTCAACCTCTTGTTCTCAGTATATAAGTTGTGCAGTAGTCGAGAAAAACTCATATTTTCTATCCATCGCTGGAAGTATAATGAAAAGCCATAAGATAACAGTTGAGAAATAGAAAGCAGGCGTTAGTAAGCACACCTGATTCTCCTTATGAGAGAAGCGATCAATTGCCTCAGGAATAGAGAGCTCTTCAAAAAGGGGACGAATTTCATCCCAATCGCCAGCAAAGGAACCTCCTAGAAGTATGGGGAGAACAGGAATAGTAGAAGAACCAGTAGAAAAGGAGGAAGTAGGAATAGATGGAGGAGCAAAGACTAAATAAGAAGAAGGTGAGGAAGGCAAAGACCCAGAAGTCAGAATAGATAGGGGAAAAGTGAAGGATACATCACCAGAAGTGTTGGCATTAGAAAAGGGGGAGGCAGGAAAACTAAGAGAAGGATAGAGTTCTGTCAATGTCGGCTCATCAGAAGGGAGGTCAGCCGAAGCAAAACCTTTCGAAACTGGCTCGTCAGCAGGGAGAATGAGCCTCCTTTTTGACGGAGGAACTCTGGTAAATTTGCGCCCTGGGCGTTTACCCTTAGAAAGTTCAGTTATTGATTTACCGGAGCTACCGGGAGACGTGAGCTCAATGAGGGGAAGAGGGGCAGATGAGGAGACAGCAACAGCCGCTGGAGAAGTAACAGCAAGTAAAGAACTGGCAAGGATCTCTGCGGAGGGACCTTCAGGAGCTTCAGGAGCTTCAAGAATGCCTGAAGAACTGGGTGCTTCAGCTAAAGGGGCTGGTTCTTCAATTGGAGGGGGAAGAACAATAGCAGCCAGAAGTTCAGCTTCTTTGGCATGAATAACATCCTCTGCCAGACGTAGTTCCTCGTCAATCAAAGCATCATAGAAGCTGTCCACTACGTAGAGAAGAAAAATAGTTTAGTTAGTTAAAAATAAGAAGAAAGAAATAAGGTGTTACCTAAAGGAACTCGAGTATCAGGTCTGACAGGGCTTAAGCCAAACAGGTATAGGAGATCAACCCGTAGCCACTTAAGAATAGAAAGTCGATGATTTAACAATTTCTCACAATAGATAGGGAAAGAAGGATGAAGATGAAACTCCTTGACGTCGGGCAAGGGGGGCAAGAAAGATTTCCAAGCATGAGACCAAGGAATGGGTCCTGGAAACTTTAAGAAGAAAAAACAAGATTTCCAAGCTTTGAGAGACGAAGGCATATCCTCAAAAAGAACCATTTTAGTCCGTGAATGAAACAGAAAAACACCCGGTTCTGAACATTTGGGATAAGAGAACATGAAGACATTTTGAGGAGTAGGAGGAATATCCCACAAACGAAACAGCATGTAAGTACCGCATAGGTAACGAAATGCATTGGGGGCAAACTGTTGCAAAGGAATATCAAAATATTGACTTATTTCAATCAAGAAAGGAGGAATAGGAAACCTTAAACCTCCTATCAACTGATCCTTAAAAAAAGTTATGCAATTATTAGGAGGACGATCAGTTGATTTTGGGATTATGATACTGTATTCCCGGAGAATTTCATACTGACGACGGATAGCTATTCTCGCATTTTTATCAAAGGAGGAAGACATATGGACATACCAAGGAGCAATTGCTTCCTCAGCCATGGACAAAAGTATAGGCTAGTGAAACAATAGATTACTTACTGAAGACAAGAAAGGGGGTCGTTGAGAAACGGTGAGCACGGGGTCTGGTTGAAGGCAGCAACGAGAAAAGAACTCTAGAGAAGAAAAAAGTAGGGACAAAGTTTTAAAGGAGACGAAGGGTTAGGGTTGGAAAAGCACACAATCGTCGTCAGATCAAAACACTTTTATTGCAGCAAACGCTGAGGATCACAATAAGGCAAAAGACCCACGTGACGTGGCGGTCAGAAAAAGTATGTGTCACACCATCATAAAAACATTTATATCGGATGTGATAGGTCGAATCACGCTGGGGTTGGTAGCGTCTCGGGGTACGCTTCTAACATTCTCTCACCTGAAGAAGAGCCAATCACCAGCTAGGAAGCTTCGAAAGAAGACGTGATTAACTGGACATGAAAAAGCGAAAAGGACTGATTTTCTTGACTAAAGTCCAAGATAAGGACAAAAACATTTAAGGATGGAAATTTAGGCGAATGACAGATTTTGAATTAACGTCCTTATGAAATATAAATTAATATTGATCGAAAATGATTTTATACTGACTTTGGTTATGCGGGGAAGGTATAATATTGATGTCAAGCAACGAAACAATGTTGGCTGGCATAATATTAGCCATGATATAAAAGTATAACAGTTAAGATAGTCTCGGTCATGATAAATGACACATAGGATATGCAGAAAGATAATGAATACAACATTACATTTATTCTTGTAAATTATAGAAGGACTCCATAGAATCATTTAATTCAATACAAGAGTCTGTTGTTACACTTAGAATCTGATCAAGTATATAATATTACATTTTCCCTCAGAACAGTAAGCCTCAGACAAAAAACAAAGTTCACAAACACAAGCTCTTACAACGCTTAGAAAATTTCAGTCCCCCTGGATTCAAACTTACCATGGAGCAGAGATGGAAATATCTCACTTCGCCCAGGCTTGTCAAGGCACATAAGTGGCAATATTCTGCCCAGGACGAAGAAAGCAACAAAGTAGAAAAACTCAAGGGCAAGGGGAAGGAGAAAGGTCCATACAGACCATGATGGAAAAGTAAATGTAAAAACCACTTCCCCTCCCAAGCCCTAGAGCTCGGCAAGTGAGGCAACCAGGTATAGCCCAGGGGTAACATGTGTTGTTCCCTTCACACAGCACCCCTGGGTCATTTGGCTGCCCCTCTATAAGTAGCAAAAATCTCTCTGAAGTTTCTTGAGTCCTTCAGAGCATCGGCATCTTTGGATGAAAATCTGAAGTGTGAAGCTTCATCTCTTAAGATAATCCCTTAAATCCTAGAAGTATCCGGAGCAAGAATCCCAATAAACTCATATATAGATCTCACCTTGTCCGACAAAAGTCGCCCCCAAAGAAGAGGATCCAAGACCATAACTTTAGCAGTGGAAGGTGGCGAGGAAGGAAAAGAAATGAGAAGGGTGGCGGATGAAGAGAAGGTTGTAACCCTATTTAAAGGATCAAAAGACTCACATGATCATTATACTTAGTTTATTGAGGCAGTTGTACACAAAATCTATGAGGTCACTTCAATATCTGGAGCAGAGTCACGGGTAGGAAAAGACAAAAACAGACTTAGGTCTAGTCAGTCGTCTACACCTCCTTCGACTAGACTTGAAGGGAAGGCTAGTGATATGGGTTAGGTTTTGTGGATCCCCGATAAGGAAAGGAAAGGAGGTAATAAAACTAAGAAGATAGGCTTATATCGGCCGGGATGTACCATGAAAGAGGTATGTTAATCCCCGCCGGAATAGGCCCTAAAAGAGGTATGTCTATATCGACCGAAATATCCTTCCCAGGAGGAAGATCTATATGTCCTAAAGGAGATAGGCTAATATCGGTCGGGATATAATAAGTAAGTCTATATCGACCAAAATATCCATCCCAGGAGGAAGATCTATATGTCCTAAAGGCGATAGGCTAATATCATCCGGGATATAATAAGTAAGTCTATATCGACCGAAATATCCTTCTTAGGAGGAAGATCTATATACCTCAAAGGAAGTAGGCTAATATCGACCGGGACATAATAAGTAAGTCTATATCGACCGAAATATCCTTCCCAGGAGGAAGATCTATATACCTCAAAGGAAGTAGGCTAATATCGTCCGGTACATAAGAGGTAAGTCTATATCGACCGAAATATCCTTCCCAGGAGGAAGATCTATATGTCCTAAAGGAGATAGGCTAATATCGACCGGGACATAATAAGTAAGTCTATATCGACCGAAATATCCTTCCCAGGAGGAAGATCTATATGTCCTAAAGGAGATAGGCTAATATCGACCGGGACATAATAAGTAAGTCTATATCGACCGAAATATGCTTCCCCAGAGGAAGATCTATATACCTCAAAGGAAGTAGGCTAATATCGGCCGGGATATAATAAGTAAGTTTATATCGACAGAAATATGCTTCCCCAGAGGAAGATCTATATACATCAAAGGAAGTAGGCTAATATCGGCCGGGAGATACTTCTGAAGCATGTAGAATAGTATCGATCGCGACACGTCCTAAGGTTAGTATCAGCCAGGTCAACCAACACCCTGTGGAAAAATACCTGATAAAATACGACATATTGCTAGGTAGGATAGATAACATAAAATGGCGCGGACAGAAATCTCATGAGGAAGAATAGAGATAAATATTTCAAATAGGCTAATTAATGATAATGTCTGCAATATGTGATCACATGACAGGTGTTATATATCTCGGCGGGAAAAGTGCTCTTAGATTATTTTGCAGGTGCTAAACGACAAAGGAGGTACATCTGGGGTACAAGAAAGATTCCTTAAAAGTCACTTACTACAAGTACACAGCTGACGTCATCTCATAACAAACTCTAACAAACCGGGGTCCACTTCATGACTACGGAGGTTATATGAAGTGGTATAAAAAGGGGAATCCTCTCCGTTGGCAAGGTAAGTTCACCAGTTCACATCATTGCGCACATTGATAACCCTAATTTTTCAACTACTGTTCATCATCTTCCTCTTTCTTACACACCGAGAGAGATCACTGACTTGAGCGTCGGAGGGCCTAGCCAGGGATTCCCACCCCGGTCTTAGGTCACTGACGGTAGTGTTGGTTGGTCTCTTGTGCGCAGGAACTCTTGGAAGCTTCGGATATGGGTTTCTTCTCTTCAGATTTGGCTTTCTTCTTCGTCATCGGGTCTTTGTACGAGGAATACCTCCGGTGACTCTATTTTTCTCGATCCGCTTTGGGTTTCTCGAATCAGTATTTTGTGGATATTATTCCTCACCAGCGCAGTGGGTTTCTTTCTTCCGGATCTCCGTCGTGTCCAGCTTCTCAGACAGGATCACTTATCATGGCCAAAAGTTCATGAAGTAGGAAAACAAACTCTAAGCAACATACAAGCATAAATATCAAGCTAACTTCATATCATATCATAAGGAAATTCATGAGCATGCTAGATTTAATTTTAAGCTTCCTTGGACACTAAAATTCACCATGGCCAAACCATAAAGAACATGTGTCTAGATTTCAAGCAACATCAAAACATGATAACCCTAAGTTAGCTTTATATCATATCCTAAGGAGAGTCATGAACATGTTAGACTAAGTTTTAAGCTCTCCTAGGTCTTTCATTCACATCATGACCGAAACCCTATAGTGTAATACCACTAGGTTCCAACAACATACAAGCATGCAAACACTTAGAATCTTTCATACCATTTCATAAAGAAGGTCATGAGCATGATAACCTAAATTTTTAACCTTTCCTAATCCATTATTCAAGTCTTGGTCGAACACCTTATGAGTATGACATTAAGTTTTAAGCAACATACAAGCATAAGAACACCAAACCAATCTCTTATCATAGCATACATATCATAAGGACATAGTGAACATGGTTAGTTTAGGTCTTAAGCTTTCCTAGGTCTTTCATCTATAATTGGCCGAAAGTTCAAAATCATAGATCTAGGTTTTAAGTAAGCATACAACATAAGAACATTAACTATCTTCCTATACTAGGGTACTTATCATAAGAACATAATGAACATGCTTATTTAGGTTTTGAACCTCCCTAAACCTTTTATTCATGTCTTGGCCGAACACCTTAGGAGCATGAAATTAAGTTTTAAGCAACATACAAGCATAAGAACATCAAACCAATATCCTGTCATAGCATACATATCATAGGGACATAGTGAACATGGTTAGTTTAGGTCTTAAGCTTTCCTAGGTCTTTCATCTATACTTGGCCGAAAGTTCAAAATCATAGATCTACGTTTTAAGTAAGCATACAACATAAGAACATTAACTAGCTTCCTATACTAGGGTACTTATCATAAGAACATAATGAACATGCTTATTTAGGTCTTGAACCTCCCTAAACCTTTTATTCATGTCTTGGTCGAACACCTTAGGAGCATGAAATTAAGTTTTAAGCAACATACAAGCATAAGAACACCAAACCAATCTCCTATCATAGCATACATATCATAGGGCATAGTGAACATGGTTAGTTTAGGTCTTAAGCTTTCCTAGGTCTTTCATCTACACTTGGCCGAAAGTTCAACATTGTGACCCTAGGTTTCAAGCATTCTAATCTTATGGAAAACATAAACAACTTGTACCACAGGTGAGGGGATACTTACTTCCTTTCTCTTGTTGTTCCTAAAGAAAGTGGTACCCTTGTGAGGAGGAAGAAGGAGCTTCTCTTCCTAGTTCTCCCTTTTGTTTTCTCTTTCTTGTAAGGAGTAAACCTTGAGACTCCTTCTTAGGAATTAGTTTTCTTAGAGAGAAAACCTTAGCTTGGATTTTGGAAATGAGGGAGAGAGAGCTCTATGTCTCGGTGGAGAAGGAAGAAGGAGAAAGAAGGAGGAGGAAGAAGAAGGAGGAAAAATTATCAAAACTTTTCTTTCCCTTCTCTTCACTCATTCTTATTTATTCCCAATGAGGAAAAAGTGTCCCAATTCATCCCCTTGTCTTCTCCATCTTCTCCCCTTTTCATTCCCACGAAAATAGCAAAGGGAGGAGAAAGACAACTTGTCTTTCTCTTTTCCTTGCTTCTTTTCTTAACCAAGAGAAAGACGAGAATAGCTACTTGACTTTCTCTTGTTCCCTTACTTAATCACGTTCTCACTTTTAACTACAATTCCCACTCTTTACAAATCATAAATCATTCATGGTTCTAGTGGTTATCATGTACTAATTTAGCATTATCTATTGTGAGAGGTTCAAGGTTCAAACCTTAACCTCTCTTTCTTTTTATTTCATTTTGGTTTCTATTTCCATTTCTCTTTTTTTTCTTTTATTCAAAAAAAAATACCCATAGGCATAGCTTATCATTTCGTGGGTGTTACAGTACCCCATTCCTCATAGAAAGTTCGTCCTCGAACTTAAAATAGCTCAGGATACTTCCGTTTCATATCGTCTTCTCGTTCCCAAGTGGCTTCTTTGAACCGTTGATTTTGCCACAGGACCTTTACTAAGGGTACTTCTTTGTTCCTTAGTCTTTTGACATCTCGATCTAATATCTGAACCGGTCGGCTCTCATAAGTTAGGTCCTCTTGCACTTGTACTGTCCGTGGTTCGATCACTTGGTCCGTGCTCGGAATACATTTCTTTAGCATCGAAACGTGGAACACGTTGTGGATGGCTGACATCTCCTGAGGCAACTCTATTTCATAAGCTACCTTGCCAATTCTTTTCAGAACTTGATATGGTCCCACATAGCGCGGGCTTAGCTTTCCCTTCTTACCAAACCTCATTACTCCTTTCATAGGAGCTACCTTGAGGAATACTGAGTCTCCGACACTGAATTCCAATGGCCTTCGTCGCTTATCCACGTAATTCTTCTATCGACTCTGAGCAGTTTCTATTCTTTGACGGATGTTCTGTATAGCACGGGTGGTGTTATCGATGAACTCTGTTTGGAATCCCATCTCTTTCTTTTCACCGCCTTCGTACCAACATATAGGGGATCTACATTTCCTCCCGTATAGAGCCTCGTAGGGCGCCATTCCAATAGTATCCTGGTAACTATTGTTATAGGCGAATTCCGCTAAGCATAAATATCGGCACCAGCTTCCTTTGAAGTCTAAGGCGCAAGCTCGTAACATGTCTTCTAGTACTTGGTTCACCCTTTCTGTTTGTCCATCGGTCTGAGGGTGGAAGGCAGTACTGAACAATAGCTTTGTGCCAAGGCCTTCTGAACACATTCCCAAAAATGTGAAACAAAGCGACCATCTCTGTCAGAAATGATGGTCTTAGGAATCCCATGCAATCTAATAATTTCCTTGACATATAATTAAGCCAGTTGCTCAATTGAATAAGTCATCTTGATTGCTAGAAAATGGGCAGATTTGGTTAATCTATCCACGATTACCCATATAGCGTCATAGTCGTTCGTTGTCTTAGGTAATCCTGAAATAAAGTCCATAGAGATATCTTCCCATTTCCATTCTAGAATTTGGACAGGCTGCAGTAATCCTCCAGGTCTCTGGTGTTCTGCTTTAACCCTCTGACAGGTCAGGCAGGTACTGACGTACTGAGCCACATCTCTTTTCATACCGGACCACCAGAATTTCTTTTTCAAATCTTGGTACATTTTGGTGAATCCCGGATGCATTGCATAGGGCATTGTGTGGGTTTCTTCTAGTATCTTCTTTCGCAACTCCGGGTCGTCGGGAACACATAAACGATCCTTGAGGTACAATATTCCACTGTCAGCGATACGGAATCTGTCATTCTCTCCCTCTAATACTTCTTGCTTTATCCGCTGGATGCTTAGGTCATGAGTTTGCTTCTCCAATACATCATCGAACAGCGTCGGTGCTATAGTCAGGGTAGAGAGTTGTCCGGTCACATCTTCAGCCCCATAGCACCAATTTTCCCTGGGTTCCCCAATGAACTCAAATATCGGTTCATCTTCAGGTCGGAAAATCACTTTTCTTTGACTGCACTCGATTGAAGCGTCATACTTGTTCAGGAAATCCATGCCCAATATACTGTCATAATCTTGCATGTCAAGCACTATCAGGTCACAGTAGAGTTCTCTGTCTGCGATTCTGATGGGTGCGGCTCGCAGCATATGAGTAGATGGCATTACTTCTCCCGAAGGCAGGGTTGTTAAGAATTTTCCATTTAAGGCTTATGGTGGTATCTCTAACTTCTCCATGAAGGGTGTAGAGACGAACGAGTGTGTCGCCCCAGTATCAAATAATACATTAGCATACTGACTGAAAATAGGCAGCTGACCTGTGACAACTGTAGAGGCACTCGCCACATCATCTTTGGTAAGAGAGAAAACCCTGGCGTTTGTCGTAGCTGGCGGGGCTTCCAATCTCCCTTGGCTAATCGGAGTTCCTTCAATAGCAGCCTGCATCAGGTGTAGCTGTGATGGGATGGTGTCTGGGACTGGGTAGGGCAGTCTCTGGCCATATGTCCTTCTCGTCTGCAACTGTAACACTTTCTCGTACCCTTGTGGCATACTCCGGAATGCTGCTTCCCACAAATGGTACACTGAGGGTACTTAGGTTGCTTATTTGCTGGTCCTTCTTTAGTGTTGTTCCATTGCTTCCTTTTTCCATTAGAGTTTCCTTTCTAGCTCGTTTTGGTACCCTGAGGTTTCTGTCCTTCCGTCTGTGCCTGATTCTTATTCTCGTTCATCGCCTTCTGATAATGTTCGGTGATCAGGGCACTGCTGACCAGTTCTTCTGTAGTCTGCGGTCTATTAATTCCGCCTGCCACATTCAATGCTACCTCGGGTCGAAGCATTTTCAGCATCAGTCTAACCCTTTCTCTTTTCGTGCTGACTAACTCTGGGCAGAGGCGTGCAAGACGGTTGAAGCGCTTCATTGCTTCGTTCACTGATAAGTCACTTTGCCAGAACTCGGTGAACTCGTCGTAATGCCGGTTCGTTACTTGCATATGGAAGAATTCCTCGAAGAACTCTGCCTCGAAGTCCATCCAATTCATCAGATTAACTTGTCTCTTAGCCTTAACTCTTTCCCACCACATTCTTGCGTCTCCGGAAAAATAGAATGACACACATTTGATCTTTTCTGGTACCGGCCAGTCTAGCAGCTCCACGATACTTTCCACTGTTTTGAACCAGGCCTGGGCATCCCATGGCTCGCAAGTACCTGAGAAGTTCTCCGGCTTAAGCCTTAGCCACTGTATTGAATAGGTCTCCTGTCGGACCGATGGGGCAGGGGCTACCGGTGGTACTGGTGCAGCTATAGGTATGACTAGCACCGCATTCTGATTTACTGGTGGGGTGACGGGGTTTCCTTGCTGCCCCATCAAAACAGCGATTACTTGCTGTTGCTCCGTGATCTGGCGTTGGAGATCCGTGACTACTTGGGTCAGATCTGGTGGGGTCACTGTCTCATCGGCCTTGTTACCGCGTCTTCTAGTCATATCTATTTTCATAAATAACAATAAAGCTAGCATAAGTCTAGAGTCATCCCTACTTATATTCGTGCACATTAAATATCGCTTATTATACATAAAGGAAATCCATATCGGTCATACTTAGGTTCATGGATACTAAAACATTTCCTATTATACATAAATAGAATAGAGTAAGTACAGAAAGTCTTACTTAGAGCGGCAGGGAAGAGGCTTGATGTGTGTGTAGCGGGAAGGCTAACTTGGCTCTGATACCAACTTGTAACGCCCACCCCTCCTGCTAGTAGGGCGGGGTTACTGTACTACTTGCGGAAACATACATGCATATTAAAATTTCTTTCTAAAGTAAAACAACGGAAGTATCATGAAGTCATGCGGAACATTAACATAAATAAACTTAGTTCATGTCAACATAAAAAAAAAATAACATAAGCAGGTCTTTTATTTGTCTTAGCCGAGCCACCACCACACACATCTCTTGCCTCTCCTGCGGCTCCCCTAGTTCATCCATTCTTTGCCTTTATCTGTGGTACAAGGAAAGTAAGCTATAAGCACACAGGCTTAGTAAGATCCTTTCCTACTCACAAAAACCATATATCGTAGCATAATCACATAAGCATATAACAATGGAAACATAATCATCTAACATAATATTGTGAAAACATAGCATCATAACATATCATCTCATAAAGAACATCATGCTATATCATGTCATAAATCATAAGAGCATCATGTCATATAAATCATAAGGGCATAGCATATCATAAAGAAATATCATGATGTATCATATCATCAATAAAAAAACATCATGTCATATAAATCATAAAAGTATATCATATCATAAATCATAAGAGCATCATGTCATATAAATCATAAGGGCATAGCATATCATATCATAAATCATATCATGCAAGATGTCTTTTAAAGTATGTGTCATGTCATGTGCAAGATGTCTTTAAACATATCATATAATACTTGAACATAATATCATCATGAGGGCCCAGCTTGTACCACATACATACATAAATACGTGCAATCCCTAGGACAGGGTAGCTAGCCCCGAACTTACTAGGGAACTAGGTCCGTACTACGACCGTCGACCTAGGGGCGTACTAAGGAGCTCATCCCTTTTTACTAGACCCGTTCATAGTCCGTCGGCCTAGGGGCGCTTATGGAGCCCACCCTTGATACAAGTCATACAAAGTAAAATAGCATATCATGGTTCATGTCATAACATAACATATCATATCTTGTCATATCATGAAGAGTGCTCTTAGTCCCCAAGGGGAAGCAACTCTTAGGCCTTCACTTGTCATATCATAGAGAGTGCTCTTAATTCCAACAAATAGGGAAGCAACTCTTAGGCCTTTACTTATCATATCATAAAGCATGCATACTTGAGCACATAGCACATCATAAGAGACATTATCATGCGTGGATCATAAGCATACATAAATGAGCATATTACTTGTCATATCATAAAGCATGCATACTTGAGCATATAGCACATCATAAGAGACATTATCATGCATGGTTCATAGGTATAAATGAACACATCACCTATCATAGAAAAACATAATCATGCATGGAATCATTAAATAACATCTCTTAATTCATAACGTAGCATGTGAGGCACATCTAGGCTTCTAATCCCATCATGGCCGAAAGTTCAAAGATTATAAACTTAAACTCTAAACAACATACAAGCATAAGAATCTCATGTTAACTTCATATCATATCATAAGGAAAGTCATAAGCATGTTAACCCAATTTTTTAAGCTTTCCTAGGTCTTGATCCTTATCATGGGCAAAAGTTCATGAAGAAGGGAATTAAGCTCTAACCAACATACAAGCATAAATATCAAGCTAACTTCATATCATATCATAAGGAAAGTCATAAGCATGTTAATCCAATTTTTTAAGGTTTTCCTAGGTCTTGATCCTTATCATGGCCGAAAGTTCATGAAGTAGGAAAACAAACTCTAAGCAACATACAAGCATAAATATCAAGCTAACTTCATATCATATCATAAAGGAATTCATGAGCATGCTAGATTTATTTTTAAACTTCCTTGGACACTAAAATTCACCATGGCCGAACCATAAAGAACATGTGTCTAGATTTCAAGCAACATCAAAACATGATAACCCTAAGTTAGCTTTATATCATATCCTAAGGAGAGTCATGAACATGTTAGACTAAGTTTTAAGCTCTCCTAGGTCTTTCATTCACATCATGACCGAAACCCTATAGTGTAATACCACTAGGTTCCAACAACATACAAGCATGCAAACACTTAGAATCTTTTATACCATTTCATAAAGAAGGTCATGAGCATGATAACCTAAATTTTTAACCTTTCCTAATCCATTATTCAAGTCTTGGCCGAACACCTTATGAGTATGACATTAAGTTTTAAGCAACATACAAGCATAAGAACACCAAACCAATCTCTTATCATAGCATACATATCATAAGGACATAGTGAACATGGTTAGTTTAGGTCTTAAGCTTTCCTAGGTCTTTCATCTATACTTGGCCGAAAGTTCAAAATCATAGATCTAGGTTTTAAGTAAGCATACAACATAAGAACATTAACTATCTTCCTATACTAGGGTACTTATCATAAGAACATAATGAACATGCTTATTTAGGTCTTGAACCTCCCTAAACCTTTTATTCATGTCTTGGCCGAACACCTTAGGAGCATGAAATTAAGTTTTAAGCAACATACAAGCATAAGAACACCAAACCAATCTCCTATCATAGCATACATATCATAGGGACATAGTGAACATGGTTAGTTTAGGTCTTAAGCTTTCCTAGGTCTTTCATCTATACTTGGACGAAAGTTCAAAATCATAGATCTAGGTTTTAAGTAAGCATACAACATAAGAACATTAACTAGCTTCCTATACTAGGGTACTTATCATAAGAACATAATGAACATGCTTATTTAGGTCTTGAACCTCCCTAAACCTTTTATTCATGTCTTGGCCGAACACCTTAGGAGCATGAAATTAAGTTTTAAGCAACATACAAGCATAAGAACACCAAACCAATCTCCTATCATAGCATACATATCATAGGGACATAGTGAACATGGTTAGTTTAGGTCTTAAGCTTTCCTAGGTCTTTCATCTACACTTGGCCGAAAGTTCAACATTGTGACCCTAGGTTTCAAGCATTCTAATCTTATGGAAAACATAAACATCTTGTACCACAGGAGAGGGGATACTTACTTCCTTTCGCTTGTTGTTCCTAAAGAAAGTGGTACCCTTGTGAGGAGGAAGAAGGAGTTTCTCTTCCTAGTTCTCCCTTTTGTTTTCTCTTTCTTGTAAGGAGTAAACCTTGAGACTCCTTCTTAGGAATTAGTTTTCTTAGAGAGAAAACCTTAGCTTGGATTTTGGAAATGAGGGAGAGAGAGCTCTATGTCTCGGTGGAGAAGGAAGAAGGAGAAAGAAGGAGGAGGAAGAAGAAGGAGGAAAAATTATCAAAACTTTTCTTTCCCTTCTCTTCACTCATTCTTATTTATTCCCAATTAGGAAAAAGTGTCCCAATTCATCCCCTTGTCTTCTCCATCTTCTCCCCTCTTCATTCCCACGAAAATAGCAAAGGGAGGAGAAAGACAACTTGTCTTTCTCTTTTCCTTGCTTCTTTTCTTAACCAAGAGAAAGAGGAGAATAGCTACTTGACTTTCTCTTGTTCCCTTACTTAATCATGTTCTCACTTTTAACTACAATTCCCACTCTTTACAAATCATAAATCATTCATGGTTCTAGTGGTTATTATGTACTAATTTAGCATTATCTATTGTGAGAGGTTCAAGGTTCAAACCTTAACCTCTCTTTCTTTTTATTTCATTTTGGTTTCTATTTCCATTTCTCTTCTTTTTTTTTCTTTTATTCAAAAAAAAAATACCCATAGGCATAGCTTATCATTTCGTGGGTGTTACAGACACAAGGTTAAAACACTACATGACCTAACATAACTTGGTTGATCACATCAAAATAATCTTAGGGTTCCAACAGGTACGAGAGCATGCTCGCTTATAACTTGGTCGGTCAGGGTGAGAGTTTAGGATAGCCACGAGGGCAGGCTTGCTTATAACTTAGTCAAGCAGTATGAGATTCTAGAACATAAGTGCGAGAGCATGCTCGCTTACAAGTCGGTCGGTTGGCTCGAGAGTCTGGGACAAGCATGAGGACAAGATCACTTCTAACTCAGCCGAGCGGCACGTGAGTCTAGAACATAAGTGTGAGGGTATGCTCGCTTATAACTCGGCCATAAGAGTCTAGGATAGGCGCGAGGGCAAATGCTCTTATAACTCGGTCGAGCGACACGAGAGTTTAAGACAGACATAAGGGCAACCTTGCTAATAACTTGGCCAGCGGCATGAGAGTCTGAAACAAGCGTGAGGACAGATTCGCTTATAAATCAGCCGAGCAACATGAGAGTCTAGAACATAGATATGAGGGCATGCTCGCTTATAACTCGGCTAGTCGGCATGAGAGTAGACTCACTTATAACTTAGCCGAGCAACAAGAGAGTTTGGAACAGGTATGAGGGCAGACTCACTTAACTCAATTGAGTGATATGAGAGTTTGGAATAGGCGCGATGGTAGGCTCGCTTATAACTCGGCTGAACAGTCTGAGAGTCTGGGATTTAGTGTTGCAGACACAATGTATAACCTGAATGCATTGGAGTTCTAGAGGTACTGTGAATAACCCAAATTCCTTGGAGTTTGGGAGGCACGGTGTATGACCCGAATTCCTTAGAATTTGGGAGGCATAGTGTATGACCCGAATACCTTGGAAAGTAAAAGCATGGTGTATAACCCAAATACCTTGGAGTTCTAGAGGTACAGTGTATGACCTAAATGCCTTGGAGAGCTAGAGATACAGTATATGACCTGAATGCCTTCGAGAGCTGGAGGCATGGTATATGACCTGAATGCCTTCGAGAGTTAGAGGCACAGTGTATGGCTTGAATGCAGTAGAGTTCTGGAGGAACGATATATGACCTAAATGCCTTGGAAAGTTGGAGGCACGGTGTATAACCCGAATGCCTTGGAGAGCTGGAGGCACGGTGTATGACCTGAATACCTTAGAGACCTGAAGATGCATGGTGTATGACTTGAATGCCTTAGAAAGCTGAGGAGGCACGGTGTATAACCCGAATGCCTTGGAGAACTGAAGAACTGGGGGCACGATGTATGACCTAGATGTCTATCCATTCTAAACTTCCTGTTGATAAAGAAATATTTTTAAAATTTTAATTCTAAAATTTAATTTCACACTTATCTTGAGATGGGTTGAGTCGATAATCTCAAACAGCCAAGTAGGGATGGCGAGCTAATTGGTATGGCCAAGCTACCGGTTGAGGCTACCGAGTGGATGACATAATATATTTTATCCCGGGTGGGGATGTTGAAAGGATTGCCCCAAGAAATTGTTGTAGTATACAATTCCTACAACTGGGGCTATTTTGGAGCAGTCCACCAGACTTGACATGAAGATGTCAGTCGGATGTTTGATCCAAGCATCCGCTAGGCTCTTCGTATAATGTCCTGGAAGGAGATCGTTGAGAGGAGACCAATGATGGTCCTTTATTTGCTTCTCTTGACTTGGTCATTCGACGAAGTCTCTTGACATACTGATGGCACTCACTGGTAGCCTTATAAGGAGATTGATAATAGTTACAAAAATATCTATGTCTTTCAAGCATTGACTGATTTACTTCCCGCACTGCCCTTTCTTCTCGGACTGGCGGAAGATTCAGGCAGGAGTCTCTAGGGAGTTCCGAGTGTGGTAGTGGTTTTTGAACAGCTTGGCCAATTGGAGTTGAGACAGTCACCTTCTTTTTTTGGGCAGCTTGGGCTTCCTTTATATTGATGTATTTGACCGCTTTCCCTAGCAAGTCATCGAAGTCCTTTGGGGACTTTCTAATGAGGGATAGGAAAAATTTTCCTTCTAAAAGGCTTTTGGAGAAGACGCTTATTAATATCTCGGAAGTGGTGGACATAACATCTAGCGTCACTTGGTTGAATAGCCTGATGTATGCTTGCAGGGATTCTTTGGCCCCTTGTTTGAATGTGAACAGACTCAGGCTAGTCTTTTGATGCCTCCTACTACTAGCAAAATGGTGCAGGAAGGCTTTGCAAAAATCTTGAAGCAGCAAATGGATTTAGCTAGGAGACGGCTAAACCATCTTTGTGCCGAGCCAAAACAAGTGGCAAGGAATACTCGGTACTTAATAACATCCGTGTATTGATGAAGGATGTCTATGTTTTCAAATTTAAGTAGATGATCTTCTGGGTCGGTCGCTCCTCCTTATTCTCCGATCATCCAAGGGCAGAAGTAATTCAGCAGTATGTCCTCCAAAATTTCTTGAGAGAATGGCATGCTTATCCGCTCTGGAGAACCATTAGGGGTATGAGCCTTTCCCTTTTGTGGATCCCAAGCGAGCGTATGTCTAGAAGATGATACTTGGGGCCTTTCCATCCGTCCCACATCGTCGAATGGTGTGCGGAACAATGTCCTATGTTGCGCAGGCACTTTCATGAAGCCTATCGGAGGAGGAGGAACTTATTTGAACCTAGTCATGGCTTCCAGTTGAATCCCTCTCTCGGTGTGAGGACCTGTTATTGATGTAGTCGGGTCATGCAGCAGAGGAACCTCGACCATTGTTTATTGTTGTTGCTCTAACTTTTGCACTCGGACCATTATTATCAGCTTCAAGTTTTCTTGTGATAAGGTGACAGTGGTGAGTCGTCCAACCTCTTCCATCTCCACGTTGCAGATTCAGGCGAATTTCCCATAGACGATGTTAAATTTGATCATGTCTAAAAGCAGGGGAGAGGACGCGCTCGCTATAGGGCGGCGTCGAGGTGGCTTGGATGTTGACCGTGTGGAGATTGTGAGTCGATGTAAAGTGATACTGAGTGAACCTGCACAGCAAAGATATGAACTAGAAGAAGGAAGCATTAGTCACCGGGCTAGGGAAGGGGTCCCAGACGCAAGCACTCCGACACTCAAGTCAGAATAGTAGCCGATCGAAATAGAGAATAAGATGAACAGTAGTAACAACTAATAAATTATGGTAGCAAAATCTCACGTACCTAAGTATCCCTGGCCAATAGAGAGGACCCATTTTTATACTGCCTCTCATAACCTCCACAATTAATGAGATAGTAGAGAATGTCTGGTGTCAGAATATGTCAGGTAGTGAAGGACGTATGGTAGCTTCTCCATGATTGGAAGAAGGTTCCGTTGTATGTATATATTTGAATAATGACATATTCTCTTATATATTGTTATGTTCTCTGACAATATTATCTTCTAAAGAGAGTCTGACCTACTCTGGGCCAACCAACTTTAGATTAGGAGACATGCTCATGTGGAGAACTGTGCCTCAGATGTCCAACCGGTGCTAGGGTCGATCGATTGTATGCTGGGAATTATATTCATGAGACATGGGGGCCCCATAAGTCCGACCGGCATCGTGGCCAAGCGGATGTAAGTTGAGAGCCTTGTATTTGGAGAAGTGGGGAGTTGGACCCCGTAAGTCTCACCGATGCTGTGGCTGAGCGGATGTTGGGCATTCAACATCCACTCGGACAATATATTCGGTCAGACTTTATGTCGGAGATTTATCTTACACTCAGCCGCTATACTTGAATATAGAATTTGATCTAGCCGAGCGATATGCCTAGCGTGTCCGATCGGCCCTTTGGTCCGATAGGCTAAAGCACTCGGTAGTGGCACTGGACTTATTTTGGCATGACATCGATATGACCCAAGAGTTGACCCCTTCTTAACTTTGACCGCCACATCAGCCGACTTTCTTGACTTCGAATCCAACTTCGGGGGTCCCACCTTACTCACCGTATCAACTGTGCTAGAACCTTCTAGCATGCTTACTAACTTTCTTCTTCCTCCCTTATTTGTGTGCTTGCAAGCGTTCCCTATTCAAAGTCTTCTTCCAGTCAACCTTCAAGCGTTCCCTATTCAAGGTCTTCTTCCAATCAACCCTAGGCCAACTCATCTACACTCCAACTTTCACCGATTTCAGACATAATCAATCATTATTCTCTGAGGTAACTCTACATAAAGATGTTTACTGCCCTGCTGGTATAAAACTTTATTTTCATGGTAACTCTATAGAAATATTTTCATGGCAAATCAAAGTTGGTACAAAAGGAGAAAATATTGTCAGAAACTTGTTGGCTTTTATTGCCTACGTTAAACATCATGTGAAGGTACGTGAATGCAAGAAAATGTATTTATGCCGACAAGATTCTGAATCAATAACCTGCTATAATGGTTCATCAAAACTACCTAGAAAATTTGTATCTTTCAGTTTATGAGAAGTAAACGGCATGCAAAATATACTGAATCATCACTAGATTACCGTAGTTCACAATCACAGACTAAGTTGCCCATGAATCTTCCCCTTTTGGACAGTGATTGACACTTATGAACCTATGGTGAAATGTTGATCTAGTTGCTCCTAGAAATATCATCCCTGCAAACCCTAGTTCGAGGCCACAGTGGAGCTTTACCAGCAAATCGACGATAAATCTGAAAAAAAAAATGACGATGGCAGCGGCGCACGGATCGCAAGCGGCGACAACGATGTTGGTGCCCTGTTTCATTATTTATTGGACGAAATTTTCATGTTTTAACCCCGAGTTTACTTAATTTCTCGATCTACTCCCTCTTCTTCATCATCTCCCTCTTTATTGGAGACAACGACGTCAACGCATTTGTTTCCATTGCCTGCCTTCTTTCTTCACTGGCCGATCTTTAAAGATTTGTTGAAGTTTTTGGCTCGATCGAATCACGAAGCCAAATTTCACTAGTTTTTGCTGCGCACCGACCGTTGTGATTCCATCTCTGGTACATAAAAGTTCCTCTTTTTTCTTCTTTCTCCATGAATCCAAGTAATATTTGTAGTTCTTCACTATTTCATCCCCGTCATCTATTCTGTTGCAGTTAGACCAGCTCACGGAGTGAGTCCTATTAGGCCATTAACTCGATTTATGGGCTTGAACCGTCCCAGAAAAGGCTCTTTTTGGGAGGAGGTGGGGGAAGGGGAGAGAAGAATAAGTAAGAATGGAAACTTATTTAGGATGGAGTGAGTTAAGGAGGGGAAGCAGAGAGAAGGATAACCCTTCCCCTTGCATGCTTGGGAATCGACAAAATTTCTTACATCTCAAATCGGAGGTAAGGAAGGAGAAGGGGGTCTCACACTAAATTTGTTCCAATTTTATCCTTATTTTGGGCAACAACAACGAAGATGTCTTTGTTGGTGGGATGACGTTGGTTGCTTGCGGAGGGGGATGATATCTTGAGATGGGGAAGGGGGAAGGCGTCGACAACTTGAGATGCGTAGAGGAGAAGGCATCGGCCGCCAGTGGCTTGTGATGGGGAAGAGGGGAAGATGCTTCTGATGGGGAAGAAGAGAAGGCATATGGAGGCGATGGGTATGACGTCGTCGGCAGACAACGATGACTGCCAACAACTTGCGATGGGGAAGAAGGGAAGGTGTATGGTCAACGTCGGTCGACGACGGGTGCGGCATCGTCCACCAATGGCTTGTGATGGGTTAGAGGGGAAGACAGCGACCGCTGGAGGCTTGTGATGGGGAAGAAAGGAAGGCATATGTGTAAGCACCCCGTAGTAGTTTTGATATGATCAATTAAGTTAAGTTAGGTCATATATATTTGATCCTTTTGTCTATGTGTGCATGAGCTTAGGAACATAGGAAGTTGAGTGAAAGACGTAGCTAGCGAGAAGGATGACACGAAAAAAGGAGCTGACGGGCTCGGTGCATCCGAGGGACAAGATACTACGAAAGAGTACCCAGAAATCATGGACGAGAAGGACATGCGCCGCATCTGAGGGATGAGACGCTGAGGAGGAAGTTTGTTCGAGGAGAAGGTCATAATTGGTTCGGGTGAGCTCAACTCCGGGCAGCTTGAGCATCACCCACACAAGAAGAGATCAACTTATGGGAATTGATCTGCCTTCTGCCTTATTGAAGGCGCCTTCCATGGCTTGGAAGGTGCCTTCCCTAGCGATTACCCGAGGATAGAATTTTATCCTTAGAAGATAGAATTTATCCGATGGAAAGTGCCTTGGACCACCTTGAAGGTGCCTTCAAGCTACGAATAACATTTTCCAGGGGCTATAAAAAGACCCCTGGACCTAGCAAATATTCAACAACTCTTGTATTGATTTTCTAATTAATTTCTGAGCATCCAATGAGTGTAAGAGGTTTCTCTGCCTTCAAAGAAGAAGATTTTCTAGTGTTTTTTATTTACCTTAGATTAACAACTACCTAGGTCGTAACCAAGTAATTTTGGTCTTCTTACTTATATTTTTTTAGTTGTTCAGTTTATTTCAGCTTTAATTTAATTGTACTTTCTAATGAAATTGAAAGATCGAAGGAAATGTTGAGGTTTATCTTTTTCAGGGCAATTCACCCCCCCCCCCCTTTTGCCGGTCTACCTGCGCCAACAAGTGATATCAGAGTTCAACTATTTCAAAAGGACTAGCCACCAACTGAAGTACAAAGGCGATGGTCGGACCAGCATCTATTCGCCTAAGTTAGAGGGGGAGTTTGCAATATGGAAGAAACACATGAAGGTATTCTTTAAAACTAATTTTGAATTATTGTTAATAATTAAATATAGTTTTGTAGCCTCCAAAGACCAACAAGGAGCCGAAAAAGAAGAATATCAGTAAATCAAGAAAGAACAAGCCGACTTCGTCGCAAATGAATGAGACAAGTTCCACCTGCTAAGCGTACTTCCACCCCAGGAAGTCAGTCGAATCGAAACCTACGAATCAACAAAAGATCTTTGGGAGAAGTTTCTGGAGATACATGAAGGAACGTCCAAAGCAAATCTCACGAAATGGGACCTGCTCTGGAACCAAATCAGCAACCTCTGGATGGGAGAAGGCGAATCAGTTGCTCATCTACGTGGAAGAATCAAGGAGCTAATCACCGGATTAACAAACCTTGGAGAAACAGTAACTAATCGGGACTTGCAAAGGTATGCTTTAAATGAATTCCCGAGAACACCGAAATGGACATCAATAGTAGATTTCTACTATATCTCCAAAGATCTCGAAGTAAGTACACTAGAAAACCTATTTTCTTCTTTCAAATTTCAAGAATCTCGGTGTGCAGGATAAAGAAA
The DNA here is from genome assembly GCF_018446385.1 of Zingiber officinale. Taxonomy (NCBI): domain Eukaryota; kingdom Viridiplantae; phylum Streptophyta; class Magnoliopsida; order Zingiberales; family Zingiberaceae; genus Zingiber; species Zingiber officinale. The sequence goes on from NC_055995.1 coordinate 80,502,976, forward strand.
GGGACCAAGTCAGAACCTAGCACTACAAGCCTAGAAGAGCAGACCAAATTGAGACTCATCGATTGACGAAGACAAAGCAGCCTTCATGGTAAGAAAATTTTCTAAGTTTTTTAAATTTAATAAATTTAAAAAGTCGCAGGCCCAGAAATTTATTCCGGGAAAATGGAAAGTAAGGTGCTACAATTGTCAGGAAGAATGGTACATCTAGGATGACTGTCTGAAACTGAAGGAGAAGGAGAAGAACAAAGGACCAAGCAAATCAAAGTACAAAAATTTGAAGGCAACATGGGACGAGTCATCATTGAAATCCGAACTGAAGGAGTATGCTTGACTAGCACTCATGGCGAGTCACCAAGAGGAGAGCATCGATAAAGGAGAAGCTACATCTAAGGAAAGCAACAGTGAAGGGGGAGCAACCAACTTCGAACATGATATTATAATTGAGATATGCCTTCTGTCTCCTTATCAACTTTATTAAGGAATAACATTAATGACTATGTCTTTATGTAAACTAAAATTTAAAAATAATAATTTAAAGAAGAAAATGTGAATTTAAAAAGAAAATTAGCTAATGCTTGTCCACTAGAATTGTTTAATAAACTCAAAAACGAAAATAATAAATTAAAATAATAAATAGAATCCTTGAAAAATGACTATGCATGTTCAACTTTGAAATCTGTACGAAATATAAATTTTAGAAATTACAAATGGCTAAACTGGTATATCAAGAACCATAGGAGTCAAATTAGAAAAATTCCTAAAACTTATGGTTCACCAAAATTTTTTATTAATCCAGTAGAAAATAATTTATATTGGATTCCTAAATCATACCTAGTATAATTTAAAGTTAATCTTATGCATGCTCTGAATTTTAATGTGTTTTATCTTATACATTGTTTAAACGAATTATTTAAATACCTACTATTTGTTTCTTCGAGTTAGAATTTTTTTTCCTATGTTATCTGATAAATTAATTTACAAAAAAAAATTATTTTTCTGTTAAAGTATTTTTTAATAAAAATATTATTTTGAAAATTAAAAATACTCTGTAAACTTACTTTTGAAATATTTTATTTTTTGTGATAAAACGAAATGTTTTCTATCATAATAAAAAAAAATTTGATATTTTTTAAATTTTATCTGAATTATTACGAATTATTTTCTGAAAAATTAATTTTTAATATTAAAAATTTAGAAAAATAGAAATTTGGGAACTTTCATTTTTCTAGTATTCAACGATTTGTTTTACATATCAAAATTTTAGAAGAATTTTCAGAGTTGAAAAATATTTTTAAGATTTATTTTCGAAAATTTGATTGTTCTGGTAAAATAAATCAATTCTGTTCTTTAAACTAATTCTTTTTCCTGTGAAAATTTTTCTACTCATATAAATTATTTTTGAATAATATTATCTTACTGATATTTCCTATAATATAATGTACCCCTAGAAAGATATTTCAAAATTTTCTATCGGTTTATTTTTTCCAAATTATATATATATATATATATATATATATATATATATATATACAATCAAAGGAGAAGAAATAGGTATAAGTTAAGGAGTATAAATTTTGCAATTTTATTAACTTCCTTGCATTGCAATATTTATTTTATTCTAATTTAAACTTCTTTACATAATCATGTTATTACTTTATGTTTAACCTTAACTTTAACTTAGGTTGATGCACATCAAAAAAGGGGAGATTGTAAGTAGCTCATGGTAGTTTTAATATAGTTAACCAAGTTAAGTTAGATTCTGGGTATTTGATCATTATGTAGTGTGCAGGAGCTTAAGAAGAAGTAACAAGAAGGATGGCATAGAAAAAGGAACTGACAGACTCGGTGCATCCGAGTGACGCGAAGGATGTGTGCGACGTCTAAGGGATGAGAAGCCGAGGAGCAAGTTTGCTCAAGGAGAAAGTCAGAGTTGGGTTTGGATGAGCTCAACTCGGGTAGCCAAAGTACCACCCACACAAGAAGAGATCAGCTTATGGGAACTGATCTGCCTTCTGCCTTATGGAAGGGGTCTTCCATGGCTTGGAAGGCGCCTTCGATGAATAGTGTGAAAGCGCCTTTCATCCCATGGAAGGTGTCTTCTCTAGCCATAACCCAAGGATAAAATTTTATCCTCAGGAGATAGAATTTATCCGATGGAAGGCACCTTAGACCACCTTGAAAGCGCCTTCAAGCTGTGGAAAATATTTTTCAGGGACTATAAAAAGATTCCTAAACCTAGGAAATATTCAACAACTCTTGTATTAATTTCCTAGTTTATTTCTGAACGTCTAACGAGTGTAAAAAGTTTCTCTACCTTCAAAGAAGGAGATTTTTTAGTGCTTTTCATTTACCTTAGATTAACAACCACCTACGTTGTAACCAAGTAATTCTGACCTTCTTACTTATATTCTTTTAGTTGTTCAGTTTATTTCATCTTTAATTTAATTATACTTTCTAACGAAGTTGAAAGATCAGAGGAAAGGTTGAGGTTTGTTTTTTTCAGGGCAATTCATCCCCCCCCCCCCCCCCCCCCTCCTGTCGATCTACCTGCACCAACAATATGGTCTGTGTCAATGGGCAACTGCCAATGATGGATCCGGTGCCTAGTGAGTTGGTGAGGAGAGCACAGTGAAGTTCATGTTTTTAATTGAATCATTTGTGACTTAATCAACTCTTAACTTAAATGAGATATTTTAAATAGACTTTTTCAAAATCTATTTGAATTATCCCACTAAAATATATATATTTATTTATTTTAAATTTTAAAAATTATAGATAAATTATATTTATTTATTCTATATATTTTCATCCTATTAATATCATTAATATTAATTTTATTAGTTTGATTTATTTTACTTGTAAAGAGTGAGTATAATTTTGTAACTTTATATCTTTAACCTTCATCTCCCTTCTAAAAAAAATAACACATGTTACCTAATAAACCTTCCCTTCCTCCCAAATAAAGAGAATATAAATACTTCTTTTCCCTTCCCTTTAGAGCTGTCAGACGAGCTAACCTATGGCGGGGCGAGGCGGCCCATGGATGGCTAGTCATTTGGCGGGGCAGGGCGGGCCGACTTGTTATCTTGGCAGGCTGGAAAATCTTCAACCCAATCCAACCCATGACAGGTTGCAAGTTAGGTAGGCCAACGTGCGGGCCCATCAAAAAATTAAAAAATAATAAAAAAAATTTTATATTTTTAATGTTTTACTTCGGAAATATTTCATCAATCAAATGTAATTAGAAATAGATATTTTAAATGTAAATGGACACAAATGAGTACTTATGTTTGATGAAAAATATTATTTTTATTTTAAATTTATAATAAAGAAAAATAATAATGTTAGGGCCCTCGGAGGCCAGCTAGAGGGGAGTGAATAGCCCCTGAACAAAATAAAAAAAAATACCTTGCTCGGACTTATAACTTAAAATAACACTTGCATAAGAATAATAAAAAATTTAAAAAGAAAGAGGCACAGTGAATTACTTGATTACAACCGGGGAGGTTGTTAATCCAAGGCAAAAAAGTACACTAAAAAATCTCCTCCAGGAGGAGAAGTCTCTTACAACAATAAACGCATAGAAAAGAAGCTAAACAAAAAACTAAAAGAGCACAAGTGTTGTTTCTTTGTATTTCTCGTTGTTGTTTAGCTTTGGGAGCAACGCTGCATATATAGCCTTGCTCGGGGCGCATGGAAGGGTTTCAGGCATTTGGAGGGGGATAAAACTTTATCCCCTTCGCAACAGATCGCGATCAAATGTGATCCAGATAAAATTTGATTCTGGATGCCCGGAAGGGTTCCGGGCGCCCGGACCAGGAAAGTCAACTAAGTTGATGTTTTCCAATCCGGAACTTCCGCTCCAGTTTAGCTCACCTCGGTCCGAGTCTTCCGCTCCAGCTCCTCTTGCTGGCTGATCTCAGCCATCCGGAATAGGGTTCACCCGAACCCAACTTCCTGCCTTCTCGAGCAAGCTTCCGCTCCGACTTCTCGTCCCTCGGAAACGTCACGCGCCTCCTTCTCGTCTGTCCGCGTTCTTTGCGCTAATTACGTCTTTTGCTCGACATCCTGTGCTCCTAAGTTCCTGCACACTTAGACACAGGGTTAAACAAACAGGACCTAACCTAATTTATTTGATCATATCAAAATAACCTTGGGGTACCAACAATCTCCCCCTTTTTGATGTGAACAACCCAAGTTAAGTTAGGGTAAACTAACATAAAGTAAAAGAGATAAATTTTGCAATAAAAGTGTAAAAATTAAAAAAGTTAAAACTACTTCCCCCCTAGACTTAATCTTCCCTTCTCCCCCTTTGATCATATAAAAAATGGGATACCAAAAGAAATCTAAAGGTAAATTTTTCAAAAAAAATAGGAAAATTTTTAGTTAAAATAAATTCTGATTTTCAATTTTTTGAAAAACTTATCAAGTTTTTGAAAATTTTGAAAATAATTTTGATAGCACTTTAAAAAATTGTAATAATTTTTTTAAAAAAAAAATCTAAGTAAAAAATATTTTTGATATCACCAAAAAAATTTGTAACATCAATAATTTCCTAAGTTAAATAAATTTACAAAAACTAATTTTGTAGAAATAATTTTGGTAAAGTAAAGCTGATACTTCTAAAAAATTTAATTTTTTTTAAATTCTAAGTTAAAAATACTGAAAAAAAATGTTTGAATAACTATTTAAAGTATTATTTAATTACATTTAAATGCTTTATTAGTTAGTTAATTAAATATTTTATTTCATTAATTGGCTTCGAGACTGTGGCTAGACACTAAACCTTCTTGGTTATTGGAGCAACAACCACTTTCTAGACAAAACCTCTTAAGGAAATTCAAATATTTAATTTTCTTACTGAAAGTCCTAAGTCTAATTAAAGTTCAATTTAGACAAGATTTTGAAACCCAATATAACTAAGTTAATTAAAAATCTTTTAGGAATATATTTTTGAGAAATTTTCCTAATTTATCCCTTGTGGTAATTAAAATACCAGTTTAAATTATTATATTTCCTAATATTTTGATTTTTAATATTTAAGCATACATGATTTTTCAAGTTTTCTACTTGTATTTTCAATTCATCATTTTCCAATTTTAACTTTCAAAATCTTCTAATAGGTAAGATTTGGGTAGAATTAATTTTAATTCTTTATTTTCTTTTTCTAATTTGCAGCAGTTTTTAGATAATAACTTAACAAATTTAAATAACTTATCGGGAGGAAGAGATCGTACCTGACTTACGTTATCGATCTCATTATTCGTAGCTCCCCCTGAACTATTGCTTTCTTCCGATGTCGCTCCCTCTTTATCAATGCTCTCGATGCTCATTTCGGACGAGCTTGCTTTGTTTTCGTCGTCATGATGACTTGCCATTAACGCAAGTTTAGAAAAAACCTCAATATCTTATTTGGATGACGTTTTGTCCCACGTCGCCTTCAGGTGTTTGTGCTTGTTCATTTGGACAGGCTTCTTGTTCTTACCCTTGTCCTTGTTCTTCAATTTAGGACAGTTATCTTTAACGTGTCATTCTTCATTGTAGTGATAGCATCTAAGTGTTCTTTTCTTTCTACCCTACAGATGGTTAGTTTTTCTAGATTTAAATAATTTGTTAAATTATCTTATCATCATTACCATTTGGTCATCGTTGAGAAAAGATTCTGAATCTTGTTCGTCCATCGTAGCCTTGAGGGCAATATTGTGCTTCGGCTCCTTCTTCTAATCTGCACATCTCATTTCATGGACTTCAAATGTTGAAAATATTTCTTCTAAGGTGGCAGCTTCTAAATATTTAGAAATATAGTAAGCATCTGCTAATGATGCTCACTCGGTAGTTCTAGGAAATACATTAAGTGTGTACCTTAGTGAATCCCGATTGCTTACATTTTCTCTGAGATTCATGAGTCCGATGATTAGTTCCTTCATTCTCAAGTGAAGATGTGCAACGGTTTCTTCTGCTTCCAGTTTTATGTTGCTTAACTGATTCCTTAGCAGATCCCGTCTCATAAGCTTGGCTTCGAACGTCCCTTCGTGTAGCTCAAGGAACTTCTTCCAAAGCTCCTTTGTTGAGTCGTAGGTGCCGATCCGGTTGACTTCTTGTGGTGGTAGAATGCTCAGCAAATGGAACTCTGCTTTGCCATTTGCCATGAAGTCGACCTGCTCCTTCTTCGTCCACAGGAATTCTTCCTTTTCTTCAGGTGCTATAAAATCAAATTTCATTATTAAAAGTAATTCAAAGTCAGTTTTAAAGAATAATTCTTTTTTTTTCTAGCTCACGAACTCCCCCTCGATGGATAGATACTCGGTTCGGCCATCGGTCATCTCGTGTGCTTCGTTCAGCGGTTAGTCCTCTTGAAGCATCTTTGCTCTGACACTTGTTAGAACCCTCGGAGGTCGGCTAGAGAGGGGGTGAATAGCCCCTGCATAAAACAAAAAAAAATACCTTCTTCAGACTTATAACTTAAAATAACACTTGCATAAGAATAATAAAGAAACTGAAAAGAAAGAGGCACATCGAATTACTTGGTTACAACCAAGGAGGTTGTTAATCCAAGGCGAAAAAACGCACTAAAAAATCTCTTTCAAACGGAGAAGCCTCTTACAGCAATGAATACACAGAAAAGAAGCTAAACAAAAAACTAAGAGTGCACAAGTGTTGTTTCTTTATATTTCTCGTTGTTGTTTAGCTTTGGGAGCAAGGCTGCTTATATAGCCTTGCTCGGGGCGCCTGGAAGGGTTCCAGGTGCCTGGAGGGGGATAAAACTTTATCCCCTTCGCAATGGATCGAGGTCAAAAGCGATCCTGATAAAATTTGATTCCGAGCGCCTGGAAGGGTTCCGGGCGCCCAGACCAGGAAAGTCAACCAAGTTGACTTTTTCCAGTCCAGGCCTTCCGCTCTGGTTTCGCTCACTTCAGTCCGGGTCTTCCACTCTGGTTCCTCTTACTTGGGTGATCTCGGTCATCCGGAATAGGACTCATCCGAACCCAACTTCCTGCCTTCTTGAGCAAGCTTCCGCTCCGGCTTCTCGTCCCTCGAAAACGTTGTAGGCCTCCTTCTCTTCCGTTCGCGTACTCTTCTGCAGCACCTCATCCCTCAGACACACCGAGCTCGTCGGCTCTCTCCCGTGTCGTCCTTCTCGCTAGCTATGTCTTTTGCTCGACATTTTGTGCTCCTAAGTTCCTACACACTTAGACACATGGTTAAACACAACATGACCTAACCTAACTTGTTTGATCACATCAAAACAACCTTGAAGTACCAACAAATAAATTGATATAAAACTTAGCTTACATGTATTTCTCAACCTGTAGGTCAGCCCAAGCCCATGGCGGGCCAACCCGCGTGAGTCGCGGGCCTAGGCGGGTCAGCCCACGACTGGCTTAGGTTGATAAAATTGTAACCCAACCAGCTTAAATTGTTTGACGAGGCAGACAAACCCGATGGACCCAATCCAAAGTGACTGCTCTACTTCCCTTCGCTTCCATTAATGAACCTTCACTCATCTCATCTAAACATAGGGTTAAGGCTCAAAGGTCCTTTAGCCTGTTGCACTGGTGGTTCAAACGGCTGATTCAACCGTTTTTTTATTTATTTTTTTTATTTTTTATAGATATCAAAAAAATTGTTGATCTCAAAGTATCCCAACCAACTAGACTATAACTATTAATTTTTTTAATATGTTAGTTTATTGTTTAATAACTAATTAGTAGTTTTCTTTTATTATATTATTATTTTTAATTTTTATTATATTGTTATTTTTAATAATTAAAAGAAGAGTAAAGGAGATGATTATTCAATTTGTTAGTTAATTTATAATCGTTTGACAATAAATAATTTTATGTGTTAGTTAATTTTTTAATAATTAATTAATAGTTTTCTTGGTATATGATTATTTTTAATAATTATGATGATAAACGATTCTATAAATTTATAATTTTAATCTTTTTTAATATAATAAACTTAAATTGTGATGAATCATGAATCGTGAATCGTAATCGTCTTAGACAACTAAGGTTAAGGATCGACCTACGAGAAATCATCGAATCGATTATTCCTAATCGTGATAGGGATTAATGGTAGGCAATGAGATTTGTGGTGTTGATATTCAGATGCGATAGGTGAGAATTAGGTTTTCTCGATCTTGATGAATGAAACATGGATTTGGGGGTCAACAAGTATAGGGCATCTTCAATCGTTAAAGCTCTAAATGAGCTTTTAAAAATTCATTGAAACATCCCCAATGATGATTAACTGGATTCTAACCTTAAGGACACTGCCCTCACCCCTCACAGGGGTGGGAGGGGCCCACCCGGAGGAGTCAGAGGGGCCCATCTCCTGTGAGGGGTGAGGGCAGTGTCCTTAACGGTAGGGTCGAATTAATCCCCAATGATTAAAGTTCTAACGGTAGGGTCGAATTAATCACCAATGATTAAAGTTCTAAGTGAATTTTTTTATGATCTAATTCATAATATGTAGTTACATAACTCTATGTATATTACATCAATTTCGATACAAAAGAATAACTTTGAGTTTTCACTACTACTCTTAAACTATAAATCTCAAACTTCACCTCTACAATGGTTCAAATTTTTTTTCCAACTTTTTTAATTTTAAAAATCTCTCGCAAACCTACATTAGAAATGCCCTGAGATTTATTTTAAGACCGGAGGCACGGTGGAATCATTCAAATTTTTTTCCCAACTTTTTTAATTTTAGAAATCTCTCACAAACCTACATTAAAGATGCCCTAAGATTTATTTTAGGACTGGAGGCACGATGGCATGATAGAAAGGAAACGACGAGGTCAACCCTAAAGTTCCCGTTCATTCACAACTTTCATAACTCCAAAAATATATATCATATTTTTTATTATATCCTTCTCTTCTTTCAACATTAAAAATTTAAAAATTCACGATTCTCTATTTATACTATCGAATTCAATGGCTTCGCTAAAATTTATCATAAACTCAATATTAAGGTATGCTATACCAACAAAGAAAGACAACAAGAGATTGAAACAATTTCTCAAACATTCTGATTTCCCACCAGAAAGTAATTTCTATTCCTAATTGTTAGTTACCTGACACCATGACAAAGCACAAATTTGCTCCATACTTGAGGAACACTCACCTTATAAGAGTCACTATTTCCCAATTCATCTCGATTCTTGGCCTAATTTGCATGGTTCTGATCAGAAGTCATTTCAAAGAATCCCCATATATATATAATTTCATTGTTGAGTATTTTTATTTACAATGTGGCATATGAAATGATCTGATTTCTTTTCGCCCTGCAACAATGTGCCGGGAACAGTGAACCCTATTATCAAGGGTCGGGTTTTCCTAACATTTGTTCATCACTAGAATCATATTCATTTTCAATCATTTCTTCGTCGCTTGATTCGTCTTCTGGAGAATTACCGACGTCCTCCGGCTTTGCGAATAGCCGGCAGTATTCTGACAACGAAGGAAAACAGGACAATAAGTGACTAATCAGTGGTAAGCAAAAAATTTCTACAATAATTTAGGGAGCTCAAGTAATCTCATAATGATGCATCATCTTCAAGGATACAAAGAATCAAATTCACATTGTTAATTGTTCATGTGCTATAGAATCATTGAAAATTCAGATGAAAGTCAAATCTCCAAACAAGAACTTGAACTTGAGAGTCTTACAGGTGAAGAATAAAATTACCTTTCACTTTTTGTTCATAAGCTGATTGATCATGCAACATTAGCGCAGCAGCCTCCCCATTCAATGGATCTGAAGGATTCGGATATAATTTAACTCAATTATAAGGCAGTTGTGACTTGTAATATGCACAAGGAAACAAATTTAAGGAAAAACTGAAGGATAGATACATTTTATTTTTTTTGGTCACATTACTTTATATATCTAACATTGAATTTTTCCTTAAATTTTTTTTTCTTGAGCAAATCATTTCTCTATATATTTTTAGTTTCAGCATTAATAATGTTAGTAAAATAAAATCATTTTGGTCCAAAACTAGAAAAAATAAAAACCACCGGTTCAAGATCGTACATAAATAGTGATGCCTACTTTAACCGGATTTTTCAATTCGGTTAGAAGCCACCTAGCACCTAGGCAGCCGCTTAGGCCGAAATCTACCACCACAACAGAACAAAAGGCAATTACCATGGATATAAAAGAATATGATGATTTTCTAATGTCAAAGAATTTAATACCTACTTGAAAATCTAAAGAGAACCAATCAAAACAATTCAAATCCTTCAAAAGAAATATTACTAAATGGCTTCACACATATAGGATGAGAGACACTCAATGCTCAAACAAGATTTAGGCCGAACAAAGTAAACATTCCACAACAATATTGATCGGTGGAAGTGATTAGCAAAGGAGAGAAAATGCAATAAGAGTGGACGTTGCAATTTAGTAGTAGGGTATCATTTCATCTTTGCCTCGGTAAAGAGAACGTGTTGATTCACTCGTGGATCATACTTGCGGAACTCGAGCTTTTCTGTCATCTTTCGGGGATTCTTTCGCTTCACGTAGAAAAAACCGGTGCCAGCAGCGGAGACCAACCGTATGAATATTGATCCACCCTTTGCTTTACCCATCTATTCAAAATATAAGATGACAAAGCACAAAGTCAGAAATAGCTTAGAATCTCAGTTCGTAGCTAAGAAAGGAACAAATGACTTTGGTTTGCATCACAAAATTATCTACTTGGTGAGCAAGCTACCAATGCCCAGGGCCTAAAAGCATGGCCATATCAGAAAAAAAGAAATTGAAATAATTCTCAAGTTCTCAAGTTTTTGACATTTAAGCATTAACCAGCATTAGTAATAAGCATCTTTAAGCAAGTAAGCAGTTGTTGTGTAACGTCATACAGATGATTACAAAGCAGTCCTGCTATTAAAAGACAATGTGATGAATCAATGTCAAACGTGTAATTTACTTCCAGCCAGAACCCTTAATTCAGTAACATTTTATTTCCTCTCAGTTTGAATTTCAACATTTGGAATCAAAGTTCGTCTTGGAAATTCTCATGGCCAACTAAGATCTACATACTTCACATAAAAAATCACACTCCAAACTGAAAAGATTGTGGCTACAGGTGGAAGATATAATTGCTAATCTATTTTCTGGACCATGACCACATTGAAGCTTAAGATGTAAAAAAACAAGATAGGCAAACTCCATATTCCTCCATTGAATCTGGAACAAATGATGATATAGCATAGTGAAAAAAAAAACTTGAAAACTCTGATCAAATAAGATCTAATGGATTTTAGCTCTCAACTACATCTTGGTTATTTATTTATTCATTTATATATAATAAAAAAAAATCTTTATACCATACCACTACTATCTTGACTATATACTACAATGCTTATTTGGAATAAGATCCATGTAACAGACTCAAATAGTTGGGACAAACATAGCTTGAAGATCATGATTATTGCTCAGGTTTACAACAAATATGTATGTACTAGAAATTCAACTAAAACATCATCTTGAATATTTAATGATAAAACTGTGATATATGAAACTTCTAAGGACCTTTGTAATTTGTATAGAATTTTAATTCATAGATCAAAGCATTATCAAAATGAACAATCAAGATGTATTATTATTCATTAAAAAACCAGAATCAAAATCAATCATAAGTCTCCTTGTGATTAATATAGCTTATAATAGGTGAATGAGGTAAAAAAATAAATGACCATTCATAATGACAGTCAAAATTGAGATTTTACCACGATATATTCCTAGTCCAGCGAGGAACCACAAAACAGTACAACAAGCAGAAAAATGAACTTAAAATCTTAATAAGAAGAAACATCATCATCGAACTTTCTAAGTCCCAACTATTTGGTATTGGCTATATGGATCTCATATTGAAAGACCTTCTGTGATACACATGGCCTCATGACCTGATCCCCATTGTTTACTATATCAAGATGAATCACAGATATACAACATTCGACCACAGAAGATTACAGTGCAAATCACAACAACACAAAACTATTCATATAAATCACGATCAAGATGCATGATGAATCACAAATTCTATCAGAACTGCAGTTGTTAGTCACAATCACAGCAAGATAATAACAGAAAGAGTTCTCATTCGAGCTCAACAGATCACTATTGGAGGCTCTAGGAATATGAGAAGTCTCTATGTGGCTGTTAAGAACAACTAGTTATCTTGGCTTTTAGTAACAAGTTTAGCTATGGCTAACAATTGAGTAGATGTAAAGACTCCATAAAGTATGTCAATATATGTTACGGTCCAGATCCGGCAACGTGCAGCTGCCAGCGGGGCAGTACGGTCTGGAAGGGCCGGATCCGGCAGCCGCTGGCTACCAGCGGCTGCCAACGGCCAAGAAGGGCCGGATCCGGCAGCCGCCAGCCACCAGCGACTGCCAACGGCCAGGAAGGGCCGGATCCGGCAGCCGGCGGCTACCAGCGGCCAGCAAGGGCCTGATCCGGCTGCTCCCAGTGGCTGCCAGCGCCAAGCAAGGCCCGGATCCGGCGGCTTGCGGCTGGCGTGTGAAAAGAAGGAAGAGGAAAGAATCGGGGCTTTTTGAATGTAATTAGGGCAAATTTAATCTGGGACGAACTTTGGAGTTTGTCCCAAATTTTTAATTTTTTTTAAATTACAGAATAAAGCGATAAAAATACGGATACATGACTTAGACACCTCAGAATGACACGAAACTAGTTCCTATGCGTTCATATCGATCTCCTGATCACAATTATGGCCCCAAACATTATTTCCACTCTATATTTTGGGGTTCATAAATTTTTTTATCAACAATTAAAATAATCATTTTCGAAAATTTAAAACCCGAAAATATTAGGTAAAAAATAATTTCGTTTCATCATAATGATCAGAAGATCGATACGAATGCATAGAATTTGTTTCGCGTCATTCCGAGCAATATAGGTCTAGTTTTTGTTTTTTGAAAGATTTTTTGGAATTTTCAAATATTAACAGTTTGGGACGAACTATAGAGTTCGTCCCAGATCTGGGACGAATTTTGGAGTTCGTCCCATATCTCTATTTTCTTAAATTACAAAATTAAACAATAAAAATATGGATGCATGACCTAGACACCTCAGAATGACACGAAACTAGTTCCTATGCGCTCGTATCGATCTCCTGATTGCAATGATGGTTCCAAACATTTTTTCCACTCAATATTTTGGGTTTAATAAATTTTTTTATCAACAATTAAAATAATCATTTTCAAAAAATTAAAAACCCAAAAATATTAGCTAAAAAAATAATTTCGTTTCGTCATTATGATCAGAAGATCGATACGAATGCATAGAAATTTGTTCCGCGTCATTCTGAGCTCTATAGGTCTAGTTTTTATTTTTTTAAAGATTTTTTTTAATTTTCAAATATTTATAGTTTGGAACAAACTCCGAGTTCGTCCCAGATCTCTATTTTCTTAAAAATTCAAAATAAATTCTTTCGAAAATAAAAAACTAGCCTAGAGAGCTCGGAATGACATGGAACAAATTTCCATGTACTCATATTGATCTCATGAACACATTAGTGGCCTCAAACATTTTTTCCTCTTAACAAAAATAGATCCGTAAGTTTCTAATATCAAAATGACTTTACCTTATTCAAAACAACTCTTATTTTTACCAAGTCATAGGTTCTATCAATTTGATATTTTCAATTTAATTATCGCTAACTATATTGGGTTTTCGAGTTCACTAATGTGGTCATGAGATCAACACGAGCGCATAAAAATTTGTTCCGCGTCATTCTGAGTTCTATAGGTCAAATTTTTATTTTTTAAAAGATTTTTTTTGAATTTTCATATAATTACAGTTTGGGACGAACTCCATAGTTCGTCCCAGATCTGGGACAAATTTTAGAGTTCATCCCAAATTTCTATTTTTCTTAAATTACAAAATTAAACAATAAAAATACAGATGCATGACCTAGACATCTCAGAATGACACGAAACTAGTTCCTATGCGTTCGTATCGATCTCCTGATCGCAATGATGACCCCAAACATTTTTTCCACTCTATATTTTGAGGTTAATAAATTTTTTTATCAACAATTAAAATAATCATTTTCAAAAATTAAAAAACCAGAAAATATTATCTAAAAAAATTATTCCGTGTCATCATTATGATCAGAAGATCGATACGAATGCATAGAAATTTGTTCCGCGTCATTCCGAGCTCTATAGGTCTAGTTATTATTTTTAGAAAGATTTTTTTTTCCAATTTTCTAATATTTACAGTTTGGGACGAACTACAGAGTTCGGCCCAGATCTAGGACGAATTTTGGAGTTCGTCCCATATCTCTATTATTCTTAAATTACAATATTAAACAATAAAAATATGGATGCATAACCTAGACACCTCAGAATGACATGAAACTAGTTCCTATTCGTTCGTATCGATCACCTGATCGCAATGATGGCCCCAAACATTTTTTCCACTCTATATTTTGCGGTTCATCAATTTTTTATCAACAATTAAAATAATCATTTTCAAAAATTAAAAAACCAGAAAATATTATCTAAAAAAATTATTTCGTGTCATCATTATGATCAGAAGATCGATACGAATGCATAGAAATTTGTTCCGCGTCATTCCGAGCACTATAGGTCTAGTTTTTATTTTTAGAAAGATTTTTTTTCCAATTTTCTAATATTTACAGTTTGGGATGAACTACAGAGTTCGGCCCAGATCTGGGACGAATTTTGGAGTTCGTCCCATATCTCTATTTTTCTTATATTACAATATTAAACAATAAAAATACGGATGCATGACCTAGACACCTCAAAATGACATGAAACTAGTTCCTATTCGTTCGTATCGATCTCCTGATCGCAATGATGGCCCCAAACATTTTTTCCACTCTATATTTTGGGGTTCATCAATTTTTTTATCAACAATTAAAATAATTATTTTTACAAATTTAAAAACCCGAAAATATTAGCTAAAAAAATAATTTTGTGTCATCATTAAGATCATAAGATCGATACGCATGCATAGAAATTTGTTCCGCGTCATTCTGAGTTCTATAGGTCTAGTTTTTATTTTTTGATAGATTTTTTTTTAATTTCCAAATATTTATAGTTTCGGACGAACTTTGGAGTTCGTCCCAGATCTCTATTTTCTTAAAATTCAAAATATATTCTTCCAAAAATAAAAAAACTAGCCTAAAGAGGTCTGAATGACATGGAACAAATTTCCATGTGCTTGTATTGATCTCATGAACACATTAGTGGCCTCAAACATTTTTTCCTCTTAACAAAAATAGATCCGTAATTTTCTAATATCAAAATGACTTTACCTTATTCAAAACAACTCTTATTTTTACCAAGTCATAGGTTCTATAAATTTGATATTTTCAATTTAATTATCGCTAACTATATTGGGTTTTTGAGTTTACTAATGTGGTCATGAGATCAATACGAGCGCATAAAAATTTGTTTCGCGTCATTCTGAGTTCTATAAGTCAAGTTTTTATTTTTTAAAAGATTTTTTTTTTTTGAATTTTCATAAATTTACAGTTTGGGACGAACTCCATAGTTCGTCCCAGATCTAGGACGAATTTTAGAGTTCGTCCCAAATTTTTATTTTTCTTAAATTACAAAATTAACAATAAAAATTCAGATGCATGACCTAGACACCTCAGAATGACACGAAACTAGTTCGTATCGATCTCCCGATCGCAATGATGACCCCAAACATTTTTCCCACTCTATATTTTGGGGTTCATAAATTTTTTTATCAACAATTAAAATAATCATTTTCAAAAATTAAAAAACCCGAAAATATTAGCTAAAAAAATTATTTCGTGTCATCATTATGATCAGAAGATCGATACGAATGCATAGAAATTTGTTCCGCATCATTCCGAGCTCTATAGGTCTAGTTTTTATTTTTTAAAACATTTATCTAGGACGAATTTTGGAGTTCGTCCCAGATCTCTAATTTTCTTAAATTACAAAATTAAACAATAAAAATATGGATGCATGACCTAGACACCTCAGAATGACACGAAACTAGTTCCTATGCGTTCGTATCGATCTCCTGATCTCAATGATGGCCCCAAACATTTTTTCCACTCTATATTTTGGGGTTCATAAATTTTTTTATCAACAATTAAAATAATCATTTTCAAAAATTAAAAAACCTGAAAATATTAGCTAAAAAAATAATTTCGTTTCATCATTATGATCATAAGATCGATACGAATGCATAGAAATTTGTTCTGCGTCATTCCGAGCTCTATAGGTCTAGTTTTTATTTGTTGAAAGATTTTTTTCCAATTTTCTAATATTTACAGTTTGGGACGAACTCCAGAGTTCGTCCCAGATCTCTATTTTTCTTAAATTATAAAATTTAACAATAAAAATACGGATGCATGACCTAGACACCTCAGAATGACACGAAACTAATTCCTATGTGTTCGTATCGATCTCCTGATCGCAATGACGGCCCCAAACATTTTTTCCACTCTATATTTTGGGGTTCATAAATTTTTTTATAACAATTAAAATAATAATTTTTATAAATTTAAAAACCTGAAAATATTAGCTAAAAAAATAAATTTGTGTCATCATTATGATCATAAGATTGATACGAATGCATAGAAATTTGTTCTGCGTCATTCCGAGATCTACATGTCAAGTTTTTATTTTTAGAAAGATTTTTTTTCCAATTTTCTAATATTTACAGTTTGGGACGAACTACAGAGTTCGTCCCCGATCTGGGACGAATTTTGGGGTTCGTCCCAGATCTCTAATTTTCTTAAATTACAAAATTAAACAATAAAAATACGGATGCATGACCTAGACACCTCAGAATGACACGAAACTAGTTCCTATACGTTTGTATCGATCTCAATGATGACACCAAACATTTTTTCCACTCTTTATTTTGGGGTTCATAAATTTTTTAATCAACAATTAAATTAATCATTTTTAAAATTTAAATACCCAAAAATATTAGCTAAAAAAATTATTTCATTTCATCATTATGATCATAAGATCGATACGAATGCATAGAAATTTGTTCCGCATCATTCCGAGATCTATAGGTCTAGTTTTTATTTTTAGAAAGATTTTTTTTTCCAATTTTCTAATATTTATAGTTTGGGACGAACTCCAGAGTTCATCCAAGATCAGGGACGAATTTTGGAGTTCGTCCCATATCTCTATTTTTCTTAAATTACAAAATTAAACAATAAAAATACGGATGCATGACCTAGGCACATCAGAATGACACGAAACTAGTTCCTATGCGTTCGTATCGATCTTCCGATCGCAATGATGGCCCCAAACATTTTTTCCACTCTATATTTTGGGGTTCATAATTTTTTTATCAACAATTAAAATAATAATTTTTACAAATTTAAAAACCTGAAAATATTACCTAAAAAAATAATTTCGTGTCATCATTATGATCATAAGATCGATACGAATGCATAGAAATTTGTTCCGCGTCATTGCGAGCACTAGAGGTCTAGTTTTTATTTTTTGAAAGATTTTTTTTGAAATTTTCAAATATTTACAGTTTGGGACGAACTCCAGAGTTTGTCCCAGATCTGGTACGAATTTTGGAGTTCATCCCAGATCTCTATTTTTCTTAAATTACAAAATTAAACAATAAAAATACGGATGCATGACCTAGACACCTCAGAATGACACGAAATTAGTTCCTATGCGTTCGTATCGATCTCCTGATCGCAATTATGGCCCCAAACATTTTTTCCACTCTATATTTTGGGGTTCATAAAATTTTTTATCAACAATTAAAATAATCATTTTCAAAATTTTAAAAACCCGAAAATATTAGGTAAAAAAATAATTTCGTTTCATCATAATGATCAGAAGATTGATACAAATGCATAGAAATTTGTTCCGAGTCATTCTAAGCTCTATAGGTCTAGTTTTTGTTTTTTGAAAGATTTTTTTGGAATTTTCAAATATTTACAGTTTGGGACGAACTACAGAGTTCGTCCCAGATTTGGGACGAATTTTGGAGTTCGTCCCAGATCTCTATTTTCTTAAATTACAAAATTAAACAATAAAAATACGGATGCATGACCTAGACACCCCAGAATGGCACGAAACTAGTTCTTATGCGTTCGTATCGATCTCCTGATCGCAATGATGGCCCCAAACATTTTTTCCACTCAATATTTTGGGTTTCATAAATTTTTTTATCAACAATTAAAATAATCATTTTCAAAATTTAAAAGCCTTAAAATATTAACTAAAAAAATTATTTCGTGTCATCATTATGATCATAAGATCGATACGAATGCATAGAAATTTGTTCCGCGTCATTCCGAGCTCTATAGGTCTAGTTTTTAATTTTTGAATGATTTTATTATGAAATTTTAAATATTTAAACTTTGGGACGAGCTCCAAAGTTCGTCACAGATCTAGGACGAACTTTCGAGTTCGTCCCAAATTTGGACTTTTTTTAAAATTACAGAATAAAGACATAAAAATGCGGATGCATGACCTAAACACCTCAGAATGACACGAAACTAGTTCCTATGCGTTCGTATCGATCTCCTGATCGTAATGATGGGCCCAAACATTTTTTTCACTCAATATTTGGAGGTTTTTAATTTTTTTTATCATCAATTAAAATTTTCATTTCCAAAAATTTAAAAGCCTCAAAATATTAGCTAAAAAAATTATTTCATGTCATCATTATGATCAGAAGATCGATATGAATGCATAGAAATTTGTTCCACGTCATTCCAAGCTCTATAGGTCTAGTTTTTAATATTTGAATGATTTTATTATGAAATTTTAAATATTTAAACTTTGGGACAAACTCCAAAGTTCGTCCCAAATTTTGATTTTTTAAAAAATTTATAATAAAGGCATAACAAATTTATGAGCGTCAGAAACTCAGCGTCAGGACGAGCTGTCGAGATGTCGGGTCGGCTATTCATCCTGCTAATCAAGAAGGTAATTCGCCCGGTCGGACGTCTATCGGGTGTTGGCCACTTTGACCTCCTGTCAGGCGGGCCCCCCCACCACCGAATCAAAATGTATAACTAATTATTTGTTTCCGCTGCATAATTAGTTTGTGTTCTTTGTATGGATCCTGAAATACCAACACAAAAGACTATCGATTTTGTGTTTCGATTATGTGTTTCTATTGTGGTCTATATAGTTAAACCTAAGGTTACTGTAAGAACTTTAAATATTCAATTTCTTTGAAAGACTTTGTCTAGGAAGTGATGGATGATCTTATACCCAAGAAGGCCAAGTGTCTCGCCATGTTTAACCTGGAAGTCAATTTTTGAAATATATATTTAATCAACTTCTGTAATATGCTTTAACTTATGAAGAATACATGGGTTGAACTTGGAGTAAAAATGTTAAGTTCCGTTTCCAATCCAAGTTTAACTTTTGAAGAACAACTTGGATTAAAATTGTTAAGTTTTATTTGCGATCCAAGTTTAACTTCTGTAGAGTACATGGGCTGCTAGGAAAAGTTTTATTCTTGTACAAATTTTTGAATAGGGAAACAGAATAGAATTCCAAGTAGCACCTAACAAGTTTATTGTTTAATAACTAATTAGTAGTTTTCTTTTATTATATTGTTATTTTTAATAATTAAAAGAAGAGTAAAGGAGATGATTATTCAATTTGTTAGTTAATTTATAATCGTTGGATAATAAATAATTTTATGTGTTAGTTAATTTTTAATAATTAATTAATAGTTTTCTTGGTATATGATTATTTTTAAGAAGGGGAGTCTTTGCGCATTGGTAAAGTTGTTACCATGTGACCAAAAGGTGACGGGTTCGAATCTTGGAAACAGTCTCTTGCAAAAAGCAGGGTAAGGCTGTGTACAATGGATCCTTCACCGGGACCCCGCATGGCGGGAGCTTCGTGTACCGGGCTGCCTTTTTTTTATGATGATAAACGATTCTATGAATTTATAATTTTAATTTTTTTAATATAATAATCTTAAATCGTGACGAATTGTGAATTGTAATCATCTTGGACTATTAAGGTTAAGGATCGACTTACAAAAATCATCGAACTAATAATTCCGAATCGTGGTAGGGTTTAAAGGTAGGCAATGAGATTTATGGTGTTGATATTCAGATGCGATAGGTGAGAATTAGGTTTTCTCGATCGTGATGAATGAAACATGGATTTGGGGATCAACATGTATAAGACATCTTCAATCATTAAAGCTCTAAATGAGCTTTTAAAAACTCATTGAAATATCCTCAATGATAATTAGTTGCATAGCTCTATGCATATTACATCAATTTTGATACAAAAAAATATGTTTGAATTTTCAATATTGCTCTTAAACTATAAATCTCAAACTCATCTCTACAATGGTTCAATTTTTTTTCAACCTTGTTAATTTTAGAAATCTCTCACAAACCTTCATTAGAGATGCCCTAAGATTTATTTTAGGATTGGAGGCATGGTGGAATGATAGAAAGGAAAGGAGGAGGTCAACCCTAAAGTTCCTGTTCATTCACAACTTTCATAACTCCAAAAATATATATCATATTTTTTATTATATCCTTCTCTTCTTTCAACATTAAAAATTTAAAAATTCACGATTCTCTATTTATACTATCGAATTCAATGGCTTCGCTAAAATTTATCATAAACTCAATATTAAGGTATGCTATACCAACAAAGAAAGACAACAAGAGATTGAAACAATTTCTCAAACATTCTGATTTCCCACCAGAAAGTCATTTCTATTCCTAATTGTTAGTTACCTGACACCATGACAAAGCACAAATTTGCTCCATACTTGAGGAACACTCACCTTATAAGAGTCACTATTTCCCAATTCATCTCGATTTTTGGCCTAATTTGCATGGTTCTGATCAGAAGTCATTTCAAAGAATCCCCATATATATATAATTTCATTGTTGAGTATTTTTATTTACAATGTGGCATATGAAATGTTCTGATTTCTTTTCGCCCTGCAACAATGTGCAGGGAACAGTGAACCCTATTATCAAGGGTCGGGTTTTCCTAACATTTGTTCATCACTAGAATCATATTCATTTTCAATCATTTCTTCGTCGCTTGATTCGTCTTCTGGAGAATTACCGACGTCCTCGGGCTTTGCGAATAGCCGGCAGTATTCTGACAACGAAGGAAAACAGGACAATAAGTGACTAATCAGTGGTAAGCAAAAAATTTCTACAATAATTTAGGGAGCTCAAGTAATCTCATAATGATGCATAATCTTCAAGGATACAAAGAATCAAATTCACATTGTTAATTGTTCATGTGCTATAGAATCATTGAAAATTCAGATGAAAGTCAAATCTCCAAACAAGAACTTGAACTTGAGAGTCTTACAGGTGAAGAATAAAATTACCTTTCACTTTTTGTTCATAAGCTGATTGATCATGCAACATTAGCGCAGCAGCCTCCCCATTCAATGGATCTGAAGGATTCGGATATAGAAGGAGTTGCGGAAGAAACACTTCGAATACATTGACAAGATCTGAGAAAGAAGCAACAAGATAAGTGGAGTATTTCATTGCAACAACAAACAAGATAAGTCAAGCACAATACCAAACATGGGACTCCAAGTTTGATTGATAACAGCCAAACAAATCGAACCAGACCTGAGATATTGGATCAACAAATGAAGTGTTTAATGCAACAGAAATCCATCGGCAAAAAGGAGTCCTGAATTAAGGATTTACATCTCATCGACGTTAGGATGATACATCTTATTTACAAAGCCAATTGAGGGAGACTTGTAAGGATAAGCATCTGGTAGTTCCACCCTTACTCTCCACACGCCTCCTTGATAAAGGCCTGCCTTATCAAAAGTTCAAACAGAAAACCATCTTATCTTGATAGAAATCACAAAATTCAGAACTTATTTACTCGCAACTCATGATCGATGTCAAAAATCTTAAAATCAATTTGTCTAAACAAATAAGAACATTAGCTAAATGAACACTAAATGCCTGAAAGGGGTCATCACGAAGACTTCAATCCTCTGTACAAACAACATCATGGAACAAGAAAGCAGAGAAGATCCGAAAACTTATCAATGGGAGAAGACGTACTCTCTTTGGGACCATGAAAGTTCACGAAGAGCACTTGCATCTTGTCATTCGGCATCTCCACCTTATAGTCGCCCATCATCCTGCATACGCAACAAGGGGGCGGATCGATACAAAAAAAAGGGGGGGAAATGAGATTTTTAGGTCAAAGTAGAGATCTACAGTTTCATGAGGTCCATCTCGCGGCGCTTGCTCGGAGACGACATCACGATCCCGCACCCTTGATCGACTCCGATGGTGTCGAGGCGTACGGCGCAGTTAAAAATTCTCTCTTTCTTTATCCTCCTCCGCCGCAGGGAAAGAGCAAGGAAGAAGGAAGAAGGGCTTTAAAAACCAAAAGGCGGTGGCGCCCGAAGCTTTATCCATCTCTCTGGAATCTCTTTTCTTCTATTGGCCCCTTACTTTTGAGTAATTAAATTTTCCCACCTTAAAATACCCTTTCTAAATCAGGATAAAAATATATCTTTATAATATTCTCCCCCTTTTTTATTCTTCTTTGACATTTCAGTCCAAATAAATTGGATTAAAATAAAAAAGACATTTTTTAAAAAAACATCAAAGAGTATTTTTTTCATTAATTATCCGAAAAAAAAAAAACAAGCATCTCACCTCATTTTTAATACTCAAATTATCTCTCTTTAATAAAACCACTAATGCACGTATTATATATAATTTTCTTAGTAATTCAGTATATAATGTGCACTGTAGATAATTATTTTTTTGGATTGTGCCTCAGGGAGCTACTCATGCACGTATTATAATAACTATGAATAATTATTCTAATATGTTATTGATAATTTGAGTTGAATAAGATTACAATAGCTACTACAATCACAAATAATTTGAATAAAAAAATAGAATGGGTTGGAGGCAGTGGCGGATCCAGGAATTAAAATAGGGATGGGCGATTTTTACTTGGAACAAGGGGCGGTATCCTCTATCTCCACCGGTGGAATCCCATAATACTAGGGATTCCATTACCGACAAGGGGGGTGACCGTCGATGCCGCCCCCCCTCTGGATCCGCCCCTGGTTGGAGGGTTTTTATGCTTAGACAAGTTTATAAAGTTTGCGTAAGTGAGAGGTACACTTCAAAGTTGGAAAATAATTAATAGAATCAATTGCTTGTTCGACCCATGTCAGTCCGCATCAGTCACGTTGTTAATTTGAAATTCCACGTTTCTTTTATGATTAATTTAAAACAACTGATGATAACTTTTTTATCATTTTTTTTATTTAATGAAGCAGCATCAACATGAAATTTGACCAATCCATTACTAATCTGTGTTAGGTGTCTTTACTTAGCTTGGCCATTGTGAATTCCTCTAGTTATCGATTGAAATGTATGTTTTACAGCTAATTCATCATAGAATGATGAAAAGTGGAGCTATATTTAATTTGGAAATTAGTTAGTTTCATATGATCCACTTGCATAAGTATTGTCCAAAAAATATATTAATAAAAAATGAAAAGATAAATAAAGGGTGCAATTTGATTACCATGGATATAAATGAATATGATGAATTTCTAATATCAAAGAATTTAATAACTACTTGAAAATCTAAAGAGAACCAATCAAAACAATTCAAATCCTTCAAAAGAAATATTACTAAATGGATTCACACATATAGGATGAGAGACACTCAATACTCAAACAAGATTTAGGCAGAACAAAGTAAACATTCCACAACAGTACTGATCGGTGGAAGTGATTAGCAAAGGAGAGAATAATGCAATAAGAGTGGACGTTGCAATTTAGTAGTAGGGTATCATTTCATCTTTGCCTCAGTAAAGAGAACGTGTTGATTCACTCGTGGATCATACTTGCGGAACTCGAGCTTTTCTGTCATCTTTCGGGGATTCTTTCGCTTCACGTAGAAAAAACCGGTGCCAGCAGCGGAGACCAACCGTATGAATATTGATCCACCCTTTGCTTTACCCATCTATTCAAAATATAAGATGACAAAGCACAAAGTCAGAAATAACTTAGAATCTCAGTTCGTAGCTAAGAAAGGAACAGATGACTTTGGTTTGCATTACAAAATTATCTACTTGGTGAGCAAGCTACCAATGCCCAGGGCCTAAAAGCATGGCCATATCAGAAAAAAAGAAATTGAAATAATTCTTAAGTTCTCAAGTTTTTGACATTTAAGCATTAACCAGCATTAGTAATAAGCAGCTTTAAGCAAGTAAGCAGTTGTTGTGTAACGTCATACAGATGATTACAAAGCAGTCCTGCTATTAAAAGACAATGTGATGAATCAATGTCAGACGTGTAATTTACTTCCAGCCAGAACCCTTAATTCAGTAACATTTTATTTCCTCTCAGTTTGAATTTCAACATTTGGAATCAAAGTTCATCTTGGAAATTCTCATGGCCAACTAAGATCTACATACTTCACATAAAAAATCACACTCCAAACTGAAAAGATTATGGCTACAGGTGGAAGCTACAATTGTTAATCTACTTTCTGGACCATGACCACATTGAAGCTTAAGATGTAAAAAAACAAGATAGGCAAACTTCATATTCCTCCATTGAATCTGGAACAAATGATGATATAGCATAGTGAAAAAAAAAAACTTGAAAACTCTGATCAAATAAGATCTAATGGATTTTAGCTCTCAACTACATCTTGGTTATTTATTTATTCATTTATATATAATAAAAAAAAATCTTTATACCATACCACTACTGCCTTGACTATATACTACAATGCTTATTTGGAATAAGATCCATGTAACAGACTCAAATAGTTGGGACAAACATAGCTTGAAGATCATGATTATTGCTCAGGTTTACAACAAATATGTATGTAATAGAAATTCAACTAAAACATCATCTTGAATATTTAATGATAAAACTGTGATATATGAAACTTCTAAGGACCTTTGTAATTTGTACAGAAATTTTAATTCATAGATCAAAGCATTATCAAAATGAACAATTCAAATGTATTATTATTCATTAAAAAACCAGAATCAAAATCAATCATAAGTCTCCTTGTGATTAATATAGCTTACAATAGGCGAATGAGGTAAAAAATAAATGATCATTCATAATGATAGTCAAAATTGAGATTTTACCACGATATATTCCTAGTCCAGCGAGGGACCACAAAACAGTACAACAAGCAGAAAAATGAACCTAAAATCTTAATAAGAAGAAACATCATCATCGAACTTTCTAAGTCCCAACTATTTGGTATTTGCTATAAGGATCTCATATTGAAAGACCTTCTGTGATACACATGGCCTCATGACCTGATCCCCATTGTTTACTAAATCACAGATATACAACATTCGACCACAGAAGATTACAGTGCAAATCACAACAACACAAAACTATTCATATAAATCACGGTCAAGATGCATGATGAATCACAAATTCTATCAGAACTGCAGTTGTTAGTCACAATCACAGCAAGATAATAACAGAAAGAGTTCTCATTCGAGCTCAACAGATCGCTATTGGAGGCTCTAGTAATATGAGAAGTCTCTATGTGGATGTTAAGAACAACTAGTTATCTTGGCTTTCAGTAACAAGTTTAGCTATGGCTAACAATTGAGTAGATGTAAAGACTCCATAAAGTATGTCAATAGATGTTACGGTCCAGATCCGGCAACGTGCATAATCATCATTAGATATGAACAGTTCACCATGAGATGTCCAATTATAGTACTTCGGAGTAAATCCAAATCTACAAAGATGTTCTTCAACTTTATCGCAGAGTAAAAATTTTCCTTTGTGACAATTTTTACAAGGACATTTTATCTTATTGCCATCCATATAATCAACTTGACTAGATGCAAAATTCAAAAATTGTCTCAAGCCAGTGATAAATTCATCAGTTAAACCGCGACGATCAGGTAAGTTCTTGTTATACATCCAACTTCTTTCATTCTGCATTTTGTCTATTTCAAATAAACAATATTACTAATGATAATAAACTAATGATGAATATGTACTTAGTGTACATACAAATGAAATAATATATAACAAAGAAAACAATAACATCAGATATTATAATAAACACATTAATTTCATCCTTACACTAATGCTATAATGATTAAAATAACATATATAGATACATATACCTAACAACGAAGAACAAAGATGAGCGTCTATCCAAGCCACGTCAAATACAAATTAACCTGCATAAACAATAATACGAAGTTTACAATCATATATTAGAGTACACAAGCAACGATACTATTTGACACCCACAAATAACCTTACTACACTATGGGGCTGCTGGCAGCAGCCGTAGGGGCCAACAGTGACTGCTAGGGCGCGGCTGCCAACAACCAGCTAGGGCAGCGACTGCTAGCAGCCATGTGAAGGTCCAGATCCGATGGCGCGGGGCTGCCAGCGGCCAGTAAGGTCCAGATCCGGCAACGTGCAGCTGCCAGCGGGCAGTACGGTCTGGAAGGGCCGGATCCGGCAGCCGCTGGCTACCAACGGCTGCCAACGGCCAGGAAGGGCCGGATCCGGCAGCCGCCAGCTACCAGCGACTGCCAACGGCCAGGAAGGGCCGGATCCGGCAACCGGCGGCTACCAGCGGCCAGCAAGGGCCTGATCCGGCGGCTCCCAGTGGCTGCTAGCCCCGAGCAAGGCCCGGATCCGGCGGCTTGCGGCTGGCGTGCAAGGGTAGCCTCGACAAGGAGGAACTCTGGCTGGCGATCGCGGTCAGCCGCACGACAAGGCGAGGCCGCAACTGCCGTGCGAGGGGAAAGAAGCGAGGATACACGCCGGAGATGAGCGCCCGAAGCTTACCTGCCGGAGATCATGGAATCGTGGCCGAAGATCAACGTCCAGTCTCGCCGCGCGTGAAAAGAAGGAAGAAGAAGGCTGCTCGCGTGAAAGAGAGAAGAAAAAGGTTGCTCGCGTGAAAAGAAGGAAGAGGAAAGAATCGGGGCTTTTTGGATGTAATTAGGGCATATTTGGAGACGAATTTTATTTCGTCCCCGAAACCTAATCTGGGACTAACTTTGGAGTTTGTCCCAAATTTTTATTTTTTTTAAATAACATAATAAAGCAATAAAAATATGGATACATGACCTAGACACCTCAGAATGACACGAAACTAGTTCGTATCGATCTCCTAATCGTAATTATGGCCCCAAACATTTTTTTCCACTCTATATTTTGGGGTTCATAAATTTTTTTATCAACAATTAAAATAATCATTTTTAAAAATTTAAAAACCCGAAAATATTAGGAAAAAAATAATTTCGTTTCATCATAATGATCAGAAAATTGATACGAATACGTAGAAATTTGTTCCGCGTCATTCCGAGCTCTATAGGTCTAGTATTTGTTTTTTGAATGATTTTTTTGGAATTTTCAAATATTTACAGTTTGGGACGAACAACAGAGTTTGTCCCAGATCTGGGACGAATTTTGAAGTTCGTCCTAGATCTCTATTTTCTTAAATTACAAACTTAAACAATAAAAATACGAATGCATGACCTAGACATCTCAGAATGACACGAAACTAGTTCCTATGCGTTCGTATCGATCTCCTGATCGCAATGATGGCCCCAAATATTTTTTCCACTCAATATTTTGGGTTTCATAAATTTTTTTATCAACAATTAAAATAATCATTTTCAAAATTTTAAAACCCTGAAAATATTAGGTAAAAAAATAATTTCGTTTCATCATTATGATCAGAAGATCGATACGAATGCATAGAAATTTGTTCCGCGTCATTCTGAGCTCTATAGGTCTAGTTTTTATTTTTTTAAAGATTTTTTTTTAATTTTCAAATATTTATAGTTTGGAACGAACTCCAGAGTTCGTCCCAGATCTCTATTTTCTTAAAAATTCAAAATAAATTCTTTCAAAAATAAAAAACTATCCTAGAGAGCTCGGAATGACATGGAACAAATTTCCATGTGCTCGTATTGATCTCATGAACATATTAGTGGCCTCAAACATTTTTTCCAATTAAAAAAAATAGATCAGTAATTTTCTAATATCAAAATGACTTTACCTTATTCAAAACAACTCCTATTATTACCAAGTCATAGGTTCTATTAATTTGATATTTTCAATTTAATTATCGCTAACTATATTGGGTTTTCGAGTTCACTAATGAGGTCATGAGATCAATACGAGCGCATAGAAATTTGTTCCGCGCCATTCTGAGTTCTATAGGTCAAGTTTTTATTTTTTAAAAGATTTTTTTTTGAATTTTCATATATTTACAGTTTGGGACGAACTCCATAGTTCGTCCCAGATCTGGGACGAATTTTAGAGTTAGTCCCAAATTTCTATTTTTCTTAAATTACAAAATTAAACAATAAAAATACAGATGCATGACCTAGACACCTCAGAATGACACGAAACTAGTTCCTATACGTTCGTATCGATCTCCCGATCGCAATAATGGCCCCAAATATTTTTTCCACTCTATATTTTGGGGTTCATAAATATTTTTATCAACAATTAAAATAATCATTTTAAAAATTAAAAACCCATAAATATTAGCTAAAAAAATTATTTTGTGTCATCATTATGATCAGAAGATCGATACGAATGCAAAGAAATTTGTTCCGCGTCATTCTGAGCTCTATAGGTCTAGTTTTATTTTTTGAAAGTTTTTTTTTATTTTCAAATATTTATAGTTTGGGACGAACTCCAGAGTTCGTCGCAGATCTGGGACGAACTTTGGAGTTCTTCCCAGATCTCTATTTTCTTAAAAATTCAAAATAAATTCTTTCGAAAATAAAAAACTAGCCTAGAGAGCTCGGAATGACACGGAACAAATTTCCATGTGCTTGTATTGATCTCATGAACACATTAGTGGCCTCAAACATTTTTTCCTCTTAACAAAAATAGATCCGTAATTTTCTAATATCAAAATGACTTTACCTTATTCAAAACAACTCTTATTTTTACCAAGTCATAGGTTCTATCAATTTGATATTTTCATTTTAATTATCGCCAACTATATTGGGTTTTCGAGTTCACTAATGTGGTCATGAGATCAATACGAGCGCATAGAAATTTGTTCCGCGTCATTCTGGGTTCTATAGGTCAAGTTTTTATTTTTTAAAAGATTTTTTTTTTGAATTTTCATATATTTACAGTTTGGGACGAACTTCATAGTTCGTCCCAGATCAGGGACGAATTTTAGAGTTCATCCCAAATTTCTATTTTCTTAAATTACAAAATTAAACAATAAAAATACATATGCATGACCTAGACACCTCAGAATGATATGAAACTAGTTCCAAAGCGTTCGTATCGATCTCCCGATCGCAATGATGACCCCAAACATTTTTCCCACTCTATATTTTGGGGTTCATAAATTTTTTTATCAACAATTAAAATAATCATTTTCAAAAATTAAAAACCCTGAAAATATTAGCTAAAAAAATTATTTCGTGTCATCATTATGATCAGAAGATCGATACGAATGCATAGAACTTTGTTCCGCATCATTCCGAGCTCTATTGGTCTAGTTTTTGTTTTTTTAAACATTTTTTCAAAATTTTCAAATATTTACAGTTTGGGACGAACTACAGAGTTCGTCCCAGATCTGGGACGAATTTTGGAGTTCGTCCCAGATCTCTAATTTTCTTAAATTACAAAATTAAACAATAAAAATATGGATGCATGACCTAGACACCTCAGAATGACACGAAACTAGTTCCTATGCGTTCGTATCGATCTCCTGATCTCAATGATGGCCCCAATCATTTTTTCCACTCTATATTTTGGGGTTCATAAATTTTTTTATCAACAATTAAAATAATCATTTTCAAAAATTAAAAAACCAGAAAATATTAGCTAAAAAAATAATTTCGTTTCATCATTATGATCATAAGATCGATACAAATGCATTGAAATTTGTTCCGCGTCATTCCGAGCTCTATAGGTCTAGTTTTTATTTGTTGAAAGATTTTTTTCCAATTTTCTAATATTTACAGTTTGGGACAAACTCCAGAGTTCATCCCAGATCTGGGATGAATTTTGGAGTTCGTCCCAGATCTCTATTTTTCTTAAATTACAAAATTTAACAATAAAAATACGGATGCATGACCTAGACACCTCAGAATGACACGAAACTAGTTCCTATGCGTTCGTATCGATCTCCTGATCGCAATGACGGCCCCCAAACATATTTTCCACTCTATATTTTGTGGTTCATAAATTTTTTTATAACAATTAAAATAATAATTTTTATAAATTTAAAACCCCGAAAATATTAGCTAAAAAAATAATTTCGTGTCATCATTATGATCAGAAGATTAATACGAATGCATAGAAATTTGTTCTGCGTTATTCCGAAATCTATAGGTCTAGTTTTTATTTTTAGAAAGATTTTTTTCCAATTTTCTAATATTTACAGTTTGGGACGAACTACAGAGTTCGTCCCCAATCTGGGACGAATTTTGGAGTTCGTCCCATATCTCTAATTTTCTTAAATTACAAAATTACACAATAAAAATACGGATGCATGACCTAGACACCTCAGAATGACACGAAACTAGTTCCTATGCGTTCGTATCGATCTCCTGATCTCAATGATGACCCCAAACATTTTTACCACTCAATATTTTGGGGTTCATAAATTTTTTTATCAACAATTAAATTAATCATTTTTGAAAATTTAAATACCCAAAAATATTAGCTAAAAAAATAATTTTGTTTCATCATTATGATCATAAGATCGATACGAATGCATAGAAATTTGTTCCGCATCATTCCGAGATATATAGGTCTAGTTTTTATTTTTAGAAAGATTTTTTTTCCAATTTTCTAATATTTACAGTTTGGGACGAACTCCAGAGTTCGTCCAGATCTGGGACGAATTTTGGAGTTCGTCCCAGATCTCTATTTTTCTTAAATTACAAAATTAAACAATAAAAATACGGATGCATGACCTAGACACCTCAGAATGACACGAAACTAGTTCCTATACGTTCGTATCGATCTCTCGATCGCAATGATGGCCCAAACATATTTTCCACTCTATATTTTGGGGTTCACAAATTTTTTTATCAACAATTAAAATAATAATTTTTACAAATTTAAAAACCTGAAAATATTACCTAAAAAAATAATTTCGTGTCATCATTATGAACATAAGATCGATACGAATGCATAGAAATTTGTTCCGCGTCATTGCGAGCACTATAGGTCTAGTTTTTATTTTTTGAAAGATTTTTTTTTTAATTTTCAAATATTTACAGTTTGGGACGAACTCCAGAGTTCGTCCCAGATTTGGTACGAATTTTGGAGTTCATCCCAGATCGCTATTTTTCTTAAATTACAAAATTAAACAATAAAAATACGGATGCATGACCTGACACCTCAAAATGACACGAAATTATTTCCTATGCGTTCGTATCGATCTCCTGATCGCAATTATGGGCCCAAACATTTTTTCCACTCTATATTTTGGGATTCATAAATTTTTTTATCAACAATTAAAATAATCATTTTCAAAAATTTAAAAACCCGAAAATATTAGGTAAAAAAATAATTTCGTTTAATCATAATGATCAGAAGATCGATACTAATGCAAAGAAATTTGTTCTACGTCATTCCGAGCTCTATAGGTCTAGTTTTTGTTTTTTGAAAGATTTTTTTGGAATTTTCAAATATTTACAGTTTGGGACGAACTACAGAGTTCGTCCCAGATCTAGGACGAATTTTGGAGTTCGTCCCATATCTCTATTTCCTTAAATTACAAAATTAAACAATAAAAATACGGATGCACATGACCTAGACACCTCAGAATGACACGAAACTAGTTCCTATGCGTTCGTATCGATCTGCTGATCGCAATGATGACCCCAAACATTTTTTCCACTCAATATTTTGGGTTTCATAAATTTTTTTATCAACAATTAAAATAATCATTTTCAAAATTTAAAAGCCTCAAAAAATTAGCTAAAAAAATTATTTCGTGTCATCATTATGATCATAAGATCGATACGAATGCATAGAAATTTGTTCCGCGTCATTCCGAGCTCTATAGGTCTAGTTTATAATTTTTGAATGATTTTATTATGAAATTTTAAATATTTAAACTTTGGGACGAACTCCAAAGTTCGTCACAGATCTAGGACGAACTTTCGAGTTCGTCCCAAATTTGGACTTTTTTTAAAATTATAGAATAAATCCATAAAAATGCGGATGCATGACATAAACACCTCAGAATGACACGAAACTAGTTCATATGCGTTTGTATCGATCTCCTGATCGTAATGATGGGCCCAAACATTTTTTTTCACTCATTATTTGGAGGTTTTTAATTTTTTTATCAGCAATTAAAATTTTCATTTCCAAAAATTTAAAATCCTCAAAATATTAGCTAAAAAAATTATTTCATGTCATCATTATGATCAGAAGATCGATACCAATGCATAGAAATTTGTTCCGCGTCATTCTGAGCTCTATAGGTCTAGTTTTTAATATTTGAATGATTTTATTATGAAATTTTAAATATTTAAACTTTGGAGTTCGTCCCAAATTTTGATTTTTTTAAAAATTTATAATAAAGCCATAACAAATTTATGAGCGTCAAAAACTCAGCGTCAGGACGAGCTGTCGATATGTCGGGTCAGCTATTCCTCCTGCTAATCAGGAAGGTAATTCGCCCGGTCGGACGTCTACCGGGTGTTGACCACTTTGACCTCCTGCCAGGCGGGCCCCCCTACGACCGAATCAAAAGGTATAACTAATTATTTGTTTCCGCTGCATAATTAGTTTGAGTTCTTTGTATGGATCCTGAAATACCAACACAAAAGGCTATCGATTTATTGTTTCGATTATGTGTTTCTATTGTGGTCTCTATAGTTAAACCTAAGGTTACTGTAAGCAGTTTAAATATTCAATTTCTTTGAAAGGTTTTGTCTAGGAAGTGGTGGATGATCCCATACCCAAGAAGGTCAAGTGTCTCGCCATGTTTAACCTGGAAGTCAATCTTTGAAATAGATATTTAATCAACTTCTGTAATATACTTTAACTTCTGAAGAATACATGGGTTGAACTTGGAGTAAAAATATTAAGTTATGTTTCCAATCCAAGTTTAACTTTTGAAGAACAACTTGGATTAAAATTGTTAAGTTTTGTTTGCGATCCAAGTTTAACTTCTGTAGAGCACATGGGCTGTTAGGAAAAGTTTTATTCTTGTACAAATTTTTGAAAAGGGAAACAAAATAGAATTCCAAGTAGCACCTAACAAGTTTATTGTTTAATAACTAATTAGTAGTTTTCTTTTATTATATTATTATTTTTAATAATTAAAAGAAGAGTAAAGGAGATGATTATTCAATTTGTTAGTTAATTTATAATCGTTGGATAATAAATAATTTTATGTGTTAGTTAATTTTTAATAATTAATTAATAGTTTTCTTGGTATATGATTATTTTTAAGAAGAGGAGTCTTTGCGCATTGGTAAAGTTGTTGTCATGTGACCAAAAGGTGACGGGTTCGAATCTTGGAAACAGTCTCTTACAAAATGCAGGGTAAGGCTGTGTACAATGGATCCTTCACCGGGACCCCGCATGGCGGGAGCTTCGTGCACCGGGCTGCCCTTTTTTTTTTATGATGATAAACGATTCTATGAATTTATAATTTTAATTTTTTTAATATAATAATCATAAATCGTGACGAATCGTGGATTGTAATCATCTTGAACGATTAAGGTTAAGGATCGACCTACAAAAATCATCGAACTAATAATTCCGAATCGTGGTAGGGTTTAATGGTAGGCAATGAGATTTATGGTGTTGATATTCAAATGCGATAGGTGAGAATTAGGTTTTCTCGATCGTGATGAATGAAACATGGATTTGGGGATCAACATGTATAAGGCATCTTCAATCATTAAAGCTCTAAATGGGCTTTTAAAAACTCATTGAAATATCCTAAATGATAATTAGTTGCATAGCTCTATGCATATTACATCAATTTTGATTCAAAAAAATATGTTTGAATTTTTACTCTTGCTCTTAAACTATAAATCTCAAACTCATCTCTACAATGGTTCAATTTTTTTTTCAACCTTTTTAATTTTAGAAATCTCTCACGAACCATTTTTTTTCAACCTTTTAAATTTTAGAAATCTCTCACAAACCTTCATTAGAGATACCCTAAGATTTATTTTAGGACTGGAGGCACGGTGGAATGATAGAAAGGAAACGACGAGGTCAACCCTAAAGTTCCCGTTCATTCACAACTTTCATAACTCCAAAAATATATATCATATTTTTTATTATATCCTTCTCTTCTTTCAACATTAAAAATTTAAAAATTCACGATTCTCTATTTATACTATCGAATTCAATGGCTTCGCTAAAATTTATCATAAACTCAATATTAAGGTATGCTATACCAACAAAGAAAGACAACAAGAGATTGAAACAATTTCTCAAACATTCTGATTTTCCACCAGAAAGCCATTGCTATTCCTAATTGTTAGTTACCTGACACCATGACAAAGCACAAATTTGCTCCATACTTGAGGAACACTCACCTTATAAGAGTCACTATTTCCCAATTCATCTCGATTCTTGGCCTAATTTGCATGGTTCTGATCAGAAGTCATTTCAAAGAATCCCCATATATATATAATTTCATTGTTGAGTATTTTTATTTACAATGTGGCATATGAAATGATCTGATTTCTTTTCGCCCTGCAACAATGTGCAGGGAACAGTGAACCCTATTATCAAGGGTCGGGTTTTCCTAACATTTGTTCATCACTAGAATCATATTCATTTTCAATCATTTCTTCGTCGCTTGATTCGTCTTCTGGAGAATTACCGACGTCCTCCGGCTTTGCGAATAGCCGGCAGTATTCTGACAACGAAGGAAAACAGGACAATAAGTGACTAATCAGTGGTAAGCAAAAAATTTCTACAATAATTTAGGGAGCTCAAGTAATCTCATAATGATGCATCATCTTCAAGGATACAAAGAATCAAATTCACATTGTTAATTGTTCATGTGCTATAGAATCATTGAAAATTCAGATGAAAGTCAAATCTCCAAACAAGAACTTGAACTTGAGAGTCTTACAGGTGAAGAATAAAATTACCTTTCACTTTTTGTTCATAAGCTGATTGATCATGCAACATTAGCGCAGAAGCCTCCCCATTCAATGGATCTGAAGGATTCGGATATATTTTAACTCAATTATAAGGCAGTTGTGACTTGTGATATGCAAAGGAAACAAATTTAAGGAAAAACTCAATGATAGATACATTTTATTTTTTTTGGTCACATTACTTTATATATCTAACCTTGAATTTTTCCTTAAATTTTTTTCCTTGAGCAAATCATTTCTCTATTTACTTTTAGTTTCAGCATTAATAATGTTAGTAAAATGAAATCATTTTTGTCCAAAACTAGAAAAAATAAAAACCGCCGGTTCAAGATCGTACATAAATAGTGATGCCTACTTTAGCCGATTAGAGGATTTTTCAATTCGGTTAGAAGCCACCTAGCACCTAGACAGCCGCTTAGGCCGAAATCTACCACCACAACAGAACAAAAGGCAATTACCATGGATATAAATGAATATGATGATTTTCTAATGTCAAAGAATTTAATACCTACTTGAAAATCTAAAGAGAACCAATCAAAACAATTCAAATCCTTCAAAAGAAATATTACTAAATGGAT
The DNA here is from genome assembly GCF_018446385.1 of Zingiber officinale. Lineage (NCBI taxonomy): Eukaryota > Viridiplantae > Streptophyta > Magnoliopsida > Zingiberales > Zingiberaceae > Zingiber > Zingiber officinale. The sequence continues at coordinate 80,538,705 of NC_055995.1, forward strand.
TCACACATATAGGATGAGAGTCACTCAATGCTCAAACAAGATTTAGGCCTAACAAAGTAAACATTCCATAACAGTATTTATCGGTGGAAATGATTAGCAAAGGAGAGAATAATGCAATAAGAGTGGACGTTGCAATTTAGTAGTAGGGTATCATTTCATCTTTGCCTCGGTAAAGAGAACGTGCTGATTCACTCGTGGATCATACTTGCGGAACTCGAGCTTTTCTGTCATCTTTCGGGGATTCTTTCGCTTCACGTAGAAAAAACCGGTGCCAGCAGCGGAGACCAACCGTATGAATATTGATCCACCCTTTGCTTTACCCATCTATTCAAAATATAAGATGACAAAGCACAAAGTCAGAAATAGCTTAGAATCTCAGTTCGTAACTAAGAAAGGAACAGATGACTTTGGTTTGCATCACAAAATTATCTACTTGGTGAGCAAGCTACCAATGCCCAGGGCCTAAAAGCATGGCCATATCAGAAAAAAAGAAATTGAAATAATTTTTAAGTTCTCAAGGTTTTGACATTTAAGCATTAACCAGCATTAGTAATAAGCAGCTTTAAGCAAGTAAGCAGTTGTTGTGTAACGTCATACAGATGATTACAAAGCAGTCCTACTATTAAAAGACAATGTGATGAATCAATGTCAGGCGTGTAATTTACTTCCAGCCAGAACCCTTAATTCAGTAACATTTTATTTCCTCTCAGTTTGAATTTCAACATTTGGAATCAAAGTTCGTCTTGGAAATTCTCATGGCCAACTAAGATCTACATACTTCACATAAAAAAATCACACTCCAAACTGAAAAGAATATGGCTACAGGTGGAAGCTACAATTGTTAATCTACTTACTGGACCATGACCACATTGAAGCTTAAGATGTAAAAAAAAACAAGATAGCCAAACTTCATATTCCTCCATTGAATCTGGAACAATGATGATATAGCATAGTGAAAAAAAAAAAACTTGAAAACTCTGATCAAATAAGATCTAATGGATTTTAGCTCTCAACTACATCTTGGTTATTTATTTATTCATTTATATATAATAAAAAAAAATCTTTATACCATACCACTACTGCCTTGACTATATACTACAATGCTTATTTGGAATAAGATCCATACTCAAATAGTTGGGACAAACATAGCTTGAAGATCATGATTATTGCTCAGGTTTACAACAAATATGTATGTAATAGAAATTCAACTAAAACATCATCTTGAATATTTAATGATAAAACTGTGATATATGAAACTTCTAAGGACCTTTGTAATTTGTACAGAATTTTAATTTATAGATCAAAGCATTATCAAAATGAACAATCAAGATGTATTATTATTCATTAAAAAACCAGAATCAAAATCAATCATAAGTCTCCTTGTGATTAATATAGCTTACAATAGGTGAATGAGGTAAAAAATAAATGACCATTCATAATGATAGTCAAAATTGAGATTTTACCACGATATATTCCTAGTCCAGCGACGGACCACAAAACATTACAACAAACAGAAAAATGAACTTAAAATCTTAATAAGAAGAAACATCATCATCGAACTTTCTAAGTCCCAACTATTTGGTATTTGCTATATGGATCTCATATTGAAAGACCTTATATGATACACATGGCCTCATGACCTGATCCCCATTGTTTACTAAATCAAGATGAATCACAGATATACAACATTCGACCACAGAAGATTACAGTGCAAATCACAACAACACAAAACTACTCATATAAATCACGGTCAAGATGCATGATGAATCACAAATTCTATCAGAACTGCAGTTGTTAGTCACAATCACAGCAAGATAGTAACAGAAAGAGTTCTCATTCGAGCTCAACAGATCGCTATTGGAGGCTCTAGGAATATGAGAAGTCTCTATGTGGCTGTTAAGAACAACTAGTTATCTTGGCTTTCAGTAACAAGTTTAGCTATGGCTAACAATTGAGTAAATGTAAAGACTCCATAAAGTATGTCAATAGATGTTACGGTCCAGATCCGGCAACGTGCAGCTGCCAGCGGGCAGTACGGTCTAGAAGGACCGGAACCGGCAGCCGCTGGCTACCAGCGGTTGCCAACGGCCAAGAAGGGCCGGATCCGGCAGCCACCAGCTACCAGCGACTGCCAACGGCCAGGAAGGGCCGGATCCGGCGGCTCCCAGTGGCTGCCAGCGCCAAGCAAGGCACGGATCCGGCGGCTTGCGGCTGGCGTGCAAGGGTAGCCTCGACAAGGAGGAACCCTGGCTGGCGATCGCGGTCAGCCGCACGACAAGGCGACGACGCAGCTGCCGTGCGAGGGGAAAGAAGCGAGGATACACGCCGGAGATGAGCACCCGAAGCTTACCTGCCGGAGATCGTGGAATCGTGGCCGAAGATCAACGTCCAGTCTCGCCGCGCGTGAAAAGAAGGAAGAAGAAGGCTGCTCGCGTGAAAGAGGGAAGAAAAAGGTTGCTCGCGTGAAAAGAAAGAAGAGGAAAGAATCGGGGCTTTATGGATGTAAATAGGGTAAATTTGGGGACGAATTTTATTTCGTCCCCAGGTTCGTCTCTAATCTGGACTAACTTTGGAGTTTGTCCCAAATTTTTTATTTTTTTTTTAAATTACAGAATAAAGCAATAAAAATATGAATACATGACCTAGACACCTCAGAATGACACGAAACTAGTTCCTATGCGTTCGTATCGATCTCCTGATCGCAATTATGGCCCCAAACATTTTTTCCACTCTATATTTTGGGGTTCTTAAATATTTTATTAACAATTAAAATAATCATTTTCAAAAATCTAAAATCCGAAAATATTAGGTAAAAATATAATTTCGTTTCATCATAATGATCAGAAGATCGATACGAATGCATAGAAATTTGTTCCGCATCATTTCGAGCTTTATAGGTCTAGTTTTTGTTTTATGAAAGATTTTTTTGGAATTTTCAAATATTTACAGTTTGGGACGAACAACAGAGTTCGTCCCAGATCTGGGACGAATTTTGAAGTTCGTCCCAGATCTCTATTTTCTTAAATTACAAAATTAAACAATAAAAATATGGATGCATGACCTAGACACCTCAGAATGACACGAAACTAGTTCCTATGCGTTCGTATCGATCTCCTGATCGCAATAATGGCCCCAAACATTTTTTCCACTCAATATTTTGGGTTTCATAAATTTTTTTATCAACAATTAAAATAATCATTTTCAAAAATTTAAAAACTCGAAAATATTTGGTAAAAAAATAATTTCATTTCATCATTATGATCAGAAGATCGATACGAATGCATAGAAATTTGTTTCGCGTCATTCTGAGCTCTATAGGTCTAGTTTTTATTTTTTGAAAGATTTTTTTTTTAATTTTCAAATATTAATAGTTTGGGACGAACTCTAGAGTTCGTCCCAGATCTCTATTTTCTTAAAAATTCAAAATAAATTCTTTCGAAAATAAAAAACTAGCCTAGGGAGCTCTGAATTACATGGAACAAATTTCCATGTGCTCGTATTGATCTCATGAACACATTAGTGGCCTCAAACATTTTTTCCTCTTAACAAAAATAGATCCGTAATTTTCTAATATCAAAATGACTTTACCTTATTCAAAACAACTCTTATTTTTACCTAGTCATAGGTTTTATCAATTTGATATTTCCAATTTAATTATCGCTAACTATATTGGGTTTGTGAGTTCACTAATGTGGTCATGAGATCAATACGAGCGCATAGAAATTTGTTCCGCGTCATTCTGAGTTCTACAGGTCAAGTTTTTATTTTTAAAAAAAAATATTTGAATTTTCATATATTTACTGTTTGGGACGAACGCCATAGTTCGTCCCAAATCTGGGAAGAATTTTAGAGTTCGTCCCAAATTTCAATTTTTCTTAAATTACAAAATTAAACAATAAAAATACAGATGCATGACCTAGACACCTCAGAATGACACGAAACTAGTTCCTATGCGTTCGTATCGATCTCCCGATCGCAATGATGGCCCCAAACATTTTTTCCACTCTATATTTTGGGATTCATAAATTTTTTTATCAACAATTAAAATAATCATTTTCAAAAATTAAAAAACCCGAAAATATTAGCTAAAAAAATTATTTCGTGTAATCATTATGATCAGAAGATCGATACGAATGCATAGAAATTTGTTCTGTGTCATTCCGAGCTCTATAGGTCTAGTTTTTATTTTTAGAAAGATTTTTTCCAATTTTCTAATATTTACAGTTTGGGACGAACAATAGAGTTCGTCCCAGATTTGGGACGAATTTTGGAGTTCGTCCCAGATCTCTATTTATCTTGAATTACAAAATTAAACATTAAAAATACGGATGCATGACCTAGACATCTCAGAATGACACGAAACTAGTTCATATGCGTTCGTATCGATCTCCCGATCGCAATGATAGCCCCAAACATTTTTTCCACTATATTTTGGGGTTCATAAATTTTTTTATCAACAATTAAAATAATCATTTTCAAAAATTAAAAAACCCGAAAATATTAGCCAAAAAAATTATTTCCTGTCATCATTATGATCAGAAGATCGGTACGAATGCATAGAAATTTTTTCCGCGTCATTCCGAGCTCTATAGGTCTAGTTTTTTTTTTAAAACATTTTTTTAGAATTTTCAAATATTTACAGTTTGGGACGAACTACAGAGTTCGTCCCAGATCTGTGACGAATTTTGGAGTTCGTCCTAGATCTCTAATTTTCTTAAATTACAAAATTAAACAATAAAAATACGGACACATGACCTAGACACCGCAGAATGACACGAAACTAGTTCCTATGCGTTCGTATCGATCTCCTGATCGCAATGATGGCCCCAAACATTTTTTCCACTCTATATTTTGGGTTTCATAAATTTTTTTATCAACAATTAAAATAATCATTTTCAAAAATTTAAAAACCCGAAAATATTAGGTAAAAAAATAATTTCGTTTCATCATTATGATCAGAAGATCAATACGAATGCATAGAAATTTGTTCCGTGTCATTCTGAGCTCTATAGGTCTAGTTTTTATTTTTTTGAAAGATTTTTTTTTAATTTTCAAATATTTATAGTTTGGGACGAACTTCAGAGTTCGTCCCAGATCTGGGAGGAACTTTGGAGTTCGTCCCAGATCTCTATTTTCTTAAAAATTCAAAATAAATTCTTTCGAAAATAAAAAACTAGCTTAGGGAGCTCGGAATGTAACAACTCACCCTTCTTACTTCTACTCTCTAAGGGCGAATGTTACCTAACTACAACTCTCTATCTAGTGTCTCAGACGCTATTATTAGAGTCAGTTAGATTTATCATGGTTCAGAGGAATTCCTACCGAAAATTTCGGCAGAGTCTCCCCTGTACCGGTGACCAAATCTATAATACACAAGATATATACGCAGCCACATGCGGCTGGAACACATTTTATTCACAACCACGCAGAAATAAATTCATACTATAACCAAAAGACTAGACTAGCAACAAGAACTAAACACAACTCCCAGAATAGGACATAAATAAGCTACAATAGGAATTAAACTCAATCACAATCACATAAACTTCATAACAGTATTTAAAGAAAAGAACTAAAGCATAAACTCTAATCATTAGGTCCTGCAAGTTTGCTAGCACTCTCTGGATCTCTCCATAGTCCAATCACCACACACATTCATCATCACCACCACCACCCGAAACGCTTAGTAAGTACTAATCTATCTCACAAAAACTCGAAGTGCATAAAAAGTAATGCAATAATACTGAAACTGAAATGCTAAAGCAAATCTGCATGTGCTCATAGTATACAGAAAATGAAACTGGATACTAAACATGCTCACTATCTAACAGGATAATAAGAAATTAACACTGTAAGCTTAGAATTAAAGAAACTAACTTTTTATTTAATTTAAGCATAAAACTTATTTCAATTTCCTATATCCTTGTAACAGAAATTAATCTTTTAATTTCTATCTTTTACTTTCTTCTTCTTTTTCTTTTCTTCTTTGGGCCCAGGCTTAGTACCATCTTTGTTTTGCGCGCTCTCTAATAGTGACTGGGGTAGCGAGCCTCCAGCCCTATGAAGATAAAGACCTCGGTCTTACCAGGGCCAAGACCTCGGAATTGGTCACCTGGATTTGTTTAACGACAACCTCGGAAGTCGGGTACTAGCCTCTTACTTTAGTTTACTTGTTATCTCTTTTTAACTAGACCTTGGTCTTTTTTTCTTTTTACTCAGTTTTCTCATAATCCTCTATTAGAGCTTACTAGAACCCTGTAGGTATATCTAATAAGTATAGAATTACAACTAACTGAGCATGCTATATAAAAATAACGCAAAGGGAAGTAAATCTGAACTCTCTAAGCATGCTATAAAATAAAGCAAAGGAAAGCAAATCTGAACTCTCTAAGCATGCTATAAAATAAAGCAAAAACGATCACCACATGCTTTAGATTAAAGAGCTATTAAAGCTAACTAACACAATATATGCATATGTATCAAAACAAAGGAAACTGCTCAAATCTATAGCAATGAAATACAAACATGAAGCTGATCACATAGCAAGGCCTACTGAACTATAGTCAAAAACACAATCCTTCAGTTCGCTACAGCCGGGAACACCACAGCATGTCAAAAATAAATAAAACTATAGTCTAAACAGTAGGTTTACTAATTTCGAAATCAAAGATTTAACAAGCTACTGAAATCTACTAGACTGAATACAGGAATGCTAGACAAGGTAGCAAGACAAACAAATCCCAAATCCTTGTGATGTGGCTGTTTGTACTAATCCAAATAAGCAAGGAAATTCAGAATGTCACTGCTGGAAAGGAATAGGGCTGTTCGTGTTTGAGAATAGCATCAAAACTAAATTTTGATTCCACTTGACTACCCTACTGATCATGCCTACCAATTAATCCGACTTACCTAACTTGAAATGTTAAAGACTTAGGGTTGTTTATGCTCATCCGCATGGATCGGAAAGGAAACCACTTGCTGGAAATCAAAGAGCTGTTCGGGTCATCATAATGGAGGCATCTCAATCACAAAACTTGAAACTCTCATACAAATAGGTATGATTATTCGGCTTAACAGACAAAACAAGGGAAGCATGGCTCTAGCATAAAACTTTACTCGGCACAGCGAAATCCGCAAGCAAGGAAACAAACCGAAGCTCGGAGCAACTCCTACCGCAGGTGAGTAGTACTTACCCTTGCTTGTATGACTTACAGCCGACGGAGGAAGGGACCTAGGGTTCGAAGGCTTGGGATTCTCGGCCTCTTCTCCTGCCCGTGCGTTCGCCTTGCCGAGGGGAGCTTGGGTTTGTGTAGAACCCTTGAAGAAGAACGCTCGCCGGCCGTCGGAATGAAACCCTAAATTCGGCTTCGCCTTCGTCCAAGCAACGCCGCCGCTGTCGCACGCGAGAGAGGTGAGGAGAGAAAGAATTTCGAGAGGAATTGTTTTGGTTTTTGGAAAATCAAAACCTAATTTCCTTTCTTATACTCGAGTTATAATTAATTACTATCTATGCTTTAACTATATTTCTCCCCATATTTAGTTAACAAAGCGTGCGCAGCCCAGTTGGTTGTCTGTGTCCGGTTAGGTCGGGTCCAACCCGAGGTCATGGGTTCGAGCCTCGCCTTCAATCTTTCTGTTAAAATTTTTTTTATTTTGTAAAAATACTAAACGACCTTCAAAAATTGCGTAAAAATACTCTAAAAATTTCTAAAAATCTCTAGAATATTTTAAAATCATTTCCAAATATTTTTATGGACATTTGGAACTCGAAATAGGAAAAATTGGGTCGTTACACGGAATGACATGGAACAAATTTCCATGTGCTCGTATTGATCTCATGAAGACATTAGTGGCCTCAAACATTTTTTCCTCTTAACAAAAATAGATCCGTAATTTTCTAATATCAAAATGACTTTACCTTATTCAAAACAACTCTTATTTTTACCAAGTCATAGGTTCTATCAATTTGATATTTCCAATTTAATTATCGCTAACTATATTGGGTTTTTGAGTTAACTAATGTGGTCATGAGATCAATACGAGCGCATAGAAATTTGTTCAGCGTCATTCCGAGTTTTACAGGTCAAGTTTTTATTTTTAAAATTTTTTTTTGAATTTTCATATATTTACAGTTTGGGACAAACTCCATAGTTCGTTCCAGATCTGGGAAGAATTTTAGAGTTCGTCCCAAATTTCTATTTTTCTTAAATTACAAAATTAAACAATATAAATACAGATGCATGACCTAGACACCTCAGAATGACACGAAACTAGTTCATATGCGTTCGTATCAATCTCCCGATCGCAATGATGGCCCCAAACATTTTTTCCACTCTATATTTTAGGGTTCATAAATTTTTTTATCAACAATTAAAATAATCATTTTAAAAAATTAAAAAACCCGAAAATATTAGCTAAAAAATTTATTTCGTGTCATCATTATGATCAGAAGATCGATACGAATGCATAGAAATTTGTTCCATGTCATTCCGAGCTCTATAGATCTAGTTTTTATTTTTAGAAAGATTTTTTTTCCAATTTTCTAATATTTACAGTTTGGGACAAACTACAGAGTTCGTCTCAGATGTGGGACGAATTTTGGAGTTCGTCCCAGATCTCTATTTTTCTTAAATTACAAAATTAAACAATAAAAATACGGATGCATGACCTAGACACCTCAGAATGACACGAAACTAGTTCATATGCGTTCGTATCGATCTCCTAATCGCAATGATGGCTCCAAACATTTTTTTCCACTATTTATTTTGGGGTTCATAAATTTTTTTATCAACAATTAAAATCATCATTTTCAAAAATTTAAAAACCCGAAAATATTAGGTAAAAATATAATTTCGTTTCATCATAATGATCAGAAGATCGATACGAATGCATAGAAATTTGTTCCGCATCATTCCGAGCTTTATAGGTCTAGTTTTTGTTTTATAAAAGATTTTTTTGGAATTTTCAAATATTTATAGTTTGGGACGAACGACAGAGTTCGTCCCAGATTTGGAATGAATTTTGGAGTTCGTCCCAGATCTCTATTTTCTTAAATTACAAAATTAAACAATAAAAATACGGATGTGTGACCTAGACACCTCAGAATGATACGAAACTAGTTCCTATGCGTTTGTATCGATCTCCTGATCGCAATGATGGCCTCAAACATTTTTTCCACTCAATATTTTGTGTTTCATAAATTTTTTTATCAACAATTAAAATAATCATTTTCAAAAATTTAGAAACCTGAAAATATTAGGTAAAAAAATAATTTTGTTTCATCATTATGATCAGAAGATCGATATGAATGCATAGAAATTTGTTCCGCGTCATTCTGAGCTCTATAGGTCTAGTTTTTATTTTTTGAAAGATTTTTTTTTAAATTTTCAAATATTTATTGTTTGGGACGAACTCCAGAGTTTGTCCCAAATCTAGGGCGAACTTTGGAGTTCGTCCCAGATCTCTATTTTCTTAAAAATTCAAAATAAATTCTTTCAAAAATAAAAAAACTAGCCTAGGGAGCTCGGAATGACATGGAACAAATTTCCATGTGCTCGTATTGATCTCATGAACACATTAGTGGCCTCAAACATTTTTTCCTCTTAACAAAAATAGATCCGTAATTTTTTAATGTCAAAATGACTTTACCTTATTCAAAACAACTCTTATTTTTACCAAGTCATAGGTTCTATCAATTTGATATTTCCAATTTAATTATCGCTAACTATATTGGGTTTTTGAGTTAACTAATGTGGTCATGAGATCAATACGAGCGCAATGAAATTTGTTCCGCGTCATTCCGAGTTCTACAGGTCCAGTTTTTATTTTAAAATTTTTTTTTTTTTGAATTTTCATACATTTACAGTTTGGGACGAACTCCATAGTTCGTCCCAGATCTGGGAAGAATTTTAGAGTTCATCCCAAATTTATATTTTTCTTAAATTACAAAATTAAACAATACAAATACAGATGCATGACCTAGACACCTCAGAATGACACGAAACTAGTCCATATGCGTTCGTATCGATCTCCCGATCGCAATGATGGCCCCAAACATTTTTTCCACTCTATATTTTAGGGTTCATAAATTTTTTTATCAACAATTAAAATAATCATTTTCAAAAATTAAAAAACCCAAAAATATTAGCTAAAAATTGTATTTCGTGTCATCATTATGATCAGAAGATCGATATGAATGCATAGAAATTTATTCCGCGTCATTCCGAGTTCTATAGATCTAGTTTTTATTTTTAGAAAGATTTTTTTCCAATTTCCTAATATTTACAGTTTGGGACAAACTACAGAGTTCGTCCCAGATGTGGGACGAATTTTGGAGTTCGTCCTAGATCTCTATTTTTCTTAAATTACAAAATTAAACAATAAAAATACGGATGCATGACCTAGACGCCTCAGAATGACACGAAACTAGTTCCTATGCGTTCGTATCGATCTCCTGATCGCAATGATGGCCCTAAACATTTTTTTCACTCTATATTTTGGGGTTCATAAATTTTTTATCAACAATTAAAATAATAATTTTTACAAATTTAAAACCCGAAAATATTAGCTAAAAAAATAATTTTGTGTTATGATTATGATCATAAGATCGATACGAATGCATAGAAATTTGTTCTGCGTCATTCTGAGCTCTATAGGGCTAGTTTTTATTTTTTGAAAGATTTTTTTTTAATTTTCAAATATTTATAGTTTGGGACGAACTTTGGAGTTCGTCCCAGATCTCTATTTTCTTAAAAATTGAAATAAATTCTTTCGAAAATAAAAAACTAGCCTAGAGAGCTCGGAATGACATGGAACAAATTTCCATATGCTCGTATTGATCTCATGAACACATTAGTGGCCTCAAAAAAAATTTCTCTTAACAAAAATATATCCATAATTTTCTAATATCAAAATGACTTTACCTTATTCAAAAACACCCTTATTTTTAACAAGTCATAGGTTCTATCAATTTGATATTTTCAATTTAATTATCGCTAACTATATTGGGTTTTCGAGTTCTCTAATGTGGGACGAAATTTGTTCCGCGTCATTCCGAGCTCTATAGGTCTAGTTTTTTTTTTAAAACATTTTTTTGGAATTTTCAAATATTTACAGTTTAGGAAGAACTACAGAGTTCGTCCTAGATCTCTAATTTTCTTAAATTACAAAATTAAACAATAAAAATACGGATGCATGACCTAGACAACTCAGAATGACACGAAACTAGTTCCTATGCATTCGTATCGATCTCCTGATCTCAATGATGGCCCCAAATATTTTTTCCACTCTATATTTTGGGGTTCATAAATTTTTTTTATCAACAATTAAAATAATCATTTTCAAAAATTTAATAACTCGAAAATATTAGCTAAAAAAATTATTTCGTGTCATCATTATGATCAGAAGATCGATACGAATGCATAGAAATTTGTTCTGCGTCATTCCGAGCTCTATAGGTCTAGTTTTTATTTTTTAAAACATTTTTTTGGAATTTTCAAATATTTACAGTTTGGGACGAACTACAGAGTTCGTCGTAGATCTGGGATGAATTTTGGAGTTCTTCCCATATCTCTAATTTGCTTAAATTACAAAATTAAACAATAAAAATACGGATGCATGACCTAGACACCTCAGAATGACACGAAACTAGTTCCTATGCATTCGTATTGATCTCCTGATCTCAATGATGGCCCCAAATATTTTTTCCACTCTATATTTTAGGGTTCATAAATTTTTTTATCAACAATTAAAATAATCATTTTCAAAAATTTAAAAACCCGAAAATATTAGCTAAAAAAATTATTTCGTGTCATCATTATGATCAGAAGATCGATACGAATGCATAGAAATTTGTTCCGCGTCATTCCGAGCTCTATAGGTCTAGTTTTTATTTTTTAAAACATTTTTTTGGAATTTTCAAATATTTACAGTTTGGGACGAACTACAGAGTTCGTCCCAGATCTGGGACGAATTTTGGAGTTCGTCCCAGATCTCTAATTTGCTTAAATTACAAAATTAAACAATAAAAATACGGATGCATGACCTAGACACCTCAGAATGACACGAAACTAGTTCCTATGCGTTCGTATCGATCTCCTGATCTCAATGATAGCCCCAAACATTTTTTCCACTCAATATTTTGGGGTTCATAAATTTTTTTATCAACAATTAAAATAATCATTTTTGAAAATTTAAATACCCAAAAATATTATCTAAAAAATAATTTCGTTTCATCATTATGATCATAAGATCGATACGAATGCTTAAAAATTTGTTCCACATCATTCCAAGCTCTATAGGTCTAGTTTTTATTTTTAAAAAGATTTTTTAACCAGTTTTCTAATTTTTACAGTTTGGGACGAACTCCAGAGTTCGTCCCAGATCTGGGACGAATTTTCGAGTTCGTCCCAGATCTCTATTTTTCTTAAATTACAAAATTAAACAATAAAAATATGGATGCATGACCTTGACACCTCAGAATGACACGAAACTAGTTCCTATGCGTTCGTATCGATCTCCTGATAGCAATGATGGCCCCAAATATTTTTTCCACTCAATATTTTGGGGTTCTAAAATTTTTTTATAACAATTAAAATAATAATTTTTACAAATTTAAAAACCGGAAAATATTAGCTAAAAAAATAATTTCATGTCATCATTATGATCATAAGATCGATACGAATGAATAGAAATTTGTTCCGTATCATTCTGAGCTCTATAGGTCTAGTTTTTATTTTTGAAAGATTTTTTTAATTTTTAAATATTTATAGTTTGGGACGAACTCCAGAGTTCATCCCAGATCTGGGACGAACTTTGGAGTTCGTCCCAGACCTCTATTTTCTTAAAAATTCAATATAAATTCTTTCGAAAATAAAAAAGTAGCCTAGAGAGCTCGGAAAGACATGGAACAAATTTTCATGTGCTCGTATTGATCTCATGAATACATTAGTGGCCTCAAACTTTTTTTCCTCATAACAAAAATAGATCCATAATTTTCTAATATCAAAATGACTTTACCTTATTCAAAAAAACTCTTATTTTTACCAAGTCATAAGTTCTATCAATTTGATAATTTCAATTCAATTATCGCTAACTATATTGGGTTTTCGAGTTCTCTAATGTGGTCATGAGATCAATACGAGCGCATAGAAATTTGTTCCGCGTCATTCCGATCTCTATAGGTCTAGTTTTTATTTTTTTAAAAGATTTTTTTAGAATTTTCAAATATTTACAGTTTGGGACGAACTACAGAGTTCGTCCCAGATCTGGGACAAATTTTGGAGCTCGTCCCAGATCTCTAATTTTCTTAAATTACAAAATTAAACAATAAAAATATGAATGCATGACCTAGACACCTCAGAATGACACGAAACTAATTCCTATGCGTTCGTATCGATCTCCTGATCTAATTGATGGCCCCAAACATTTTTTCCACTCTATATTCTGGGGTTCATAAATTTTTTTATCAACAATTAAAATAATCATTTTCAAAAATTTAAAAACCCGAAAATATTAGCTAAAAAATTATTTCGTGTCATCATTGTGATTAGAAGATCGATACGAATGCATAGAAATTTGTTTCGCGTCATTCCGAACTCTTTAGGTCTAGTTTTTATTTTTTTGGAATTTTCAAATATTCACAGTTTGGGACGAACTACAGAGTTCGTCCCAGATCTGGGATGAATTTTGGAGTTCGTCCCAGATCTCTAATTTTCTTAAATTACATAATTAAACAATAAAAATACGAATGCATGACCTAGACACCTCAGAATGACACGAAACTAGTTCCTATGCGTTCGTATCGATCTCCTGATCACAATGATGGCCCCTAAACATTTTTTCCACTTAATATTTTGGGGTTCATAAATTTTTTTATCAACAATTAAGATAATCATTTTCGAAAATTTAAATACACGAAAATATTAGCTAAAAAAATAATTATGTTTCATCATTATGATCATAAGATCGATACGAATGCATAGAAATTTGTACCGCTTCATTCCGAGCTCTATAGGTTTAGTTTTTATTTTTAGAAAGATTTTTTTTCCAACTTTCTAATATTTACAGTTTGGGACGAACTCCAGAGTTCGTCCCAGATCTGGGACGAATTTTGGAGTTCGTCGCAGATCTGTATTTTTCTTAAATTACAAAATTAAACAATAAAAATACGGATGCATGACCTAGACACCTCGGAATGACACGAAACTAGTTCCTATGCGTTCGTATCGATCTCCTGATCGAAATGATGGCCCCAAACATTTTTTCCACTCTATATTTTGGGGTTCATAAATTTTTTTATCAACAATTAAAATAATAATTTTTACAAATTTAAAAACCTGAAAATATTATCTAAAAAATAACTTCGTGTCATCATTATGATCATAAGATCGATACGAATGCATAGAAATTTGTTCCGCGTCATTCCGAGCTCTATAGGTCTAGTTTTTATTTTTTGAAAGATTTTTTTTGAAATTTTCAAATATTTACAGTTTGGGACGAACTCCAGAGTTCATCCCAGATCTAGGACGAATTTGGAGTTCGTCCCAGATCTCTATTTTTCTTAAATTACAAAATTAAACAATAAAAATACGGATGCATGACCTAGAACCTCATAATGACACGAAACTAGTTCTTATGCGTTCGTATCGATCTCCTGATCGCAATTATGGCCCCAAACATTTCTTCCACTCTATATTTTGGGGATCATAAATTTTTTTATCAACAATTAAAATAATCATTTTCAAAATTTTAAAAACCCAAAAATATTAGGTAAAAAAATAATTTCGTTTCATCATAATGATCAGAAGATCGATACGAATGCATAGAAATTTGTTCCGCGTCATTTCGAGCTCTATAGGTCAAGTTTTTGTTTTTTGAAAGATTTTTTTGGTATTTTCAAATATTTACAGATTGGGACGAACTACAGAGTTCGTCCCAGATCTCTATTTTCTTAAATTACAAAATAAACAATAAAAATACGGATGCATGACTAGACACCTCAGAATGACACGAAACTAGTTCTTATGCGTTCGTATCGATCTCCTGATCGCAATGATGGCCCCAAACATTTTTTCCACTCAATATTTTGGGTTTCATAAATTTTTTTTATCAACAATTAAAATAATCATTTTTAAAATTTAAAAGCCTCAAAATATTAGCTAAAAAAATTATTTCGTGTCATCATTATGATCATAAGATCAATACGAATGCATAGAAATTTGTTCCGCGTCATTTCGAGCTCTATAGGTCTAGTTTTTAATTTTTGAATGATTTTATTATGAAATTTTAAATATTTAAACTTTGGGACGAACTCCAAAGTTCGTCCCAGATCTGGGACGAACTTTGGAGTTTGTCCCAAATCTCTATTTTCTTAAAAATTCAAAATAAATTTTTCAAAAATTAAAAACTAACTCTAGAGAGCTCCGAATGACATGGAACAAATTTTCATGTGCTCGTATCGATCTCATGACCACATTAGTGGCCTCAATCATTTCTTCCTCTTAACAAAAATAGATCTGTAATTTTCGAATAACAAAATTACTTTAACCTGTTCAAAACAACTCTTATTTTTACTAAGTCATAGGTTCTATCAATTTGATATTTTTAATTTAATTATCGCTTACTATATTGGGTCTTTGAGTTCACTAATGTGGTCATGAGATCGATACGAGCGCATAGAAATTTGTTCCACGTCATTCCGAGCTCTATAGGTCAAGTTTTTATTTTTTTCAAAGATTTTGTTAAGGAATTTTAAATATTTAAACTTTGGGACGAACTCCAAAGTCCGTCCCAGATCTGGGACGAACTTTCTAGTTAGTCCCAGATCTGGGACGAACTTTCGAGTTCGTCCCAAATTTGAACTTTTTTTAAAATTACAGAATAAAGTCTTAAAAATGCGGATGCATGACCTAAACATATCAGAATGACAGAAACTAGTTCCTATGCGTTCTTATCGATCTCCTGATCGTAATGATGGGCCCAAATATTTTTTTCTCTCAATATTTGGAGGTTATTAATTTTTTTATCAGCAATTAAAATTTTCATTTCCAAAAATTTAAAAGACTCAAAATATTAGCTAAAAAAATTATTTCGTGTCATCATTATGATCAGAAGATCGATACGAATGCATAGAAATTTGTTCCGCGTCATTCCGAGCTCTATAGGTCTAGTTTTTAATATTTGAATGATTTATTATGAAATTTTAAATATTTAAACTTTGGAGTTCGTCCCAAATTTTGATTTTTTTAAAAATTTATAATAAAGCCATAACAAATTTATGAGCGTCAAAAACTCAGCGTCAGGACGAGCTGTCGATATGTCGCATCAGAAGATCAAGAGGTCTTTAGCTGCAAAGAAAGGTATAACTAATTATTTGTTTCCACTGCATAATTAGTTTGTGTTCTTTGTATGGATCCTGAAATACCAACACAAAAGGCTATCGATTTTGTGTTTCGATTATGTGTTTCTATTGTGGTCTCTATAGTTAAACCTAAGGTTACTGTAAGAAGTTTAAATATTCAATTTCTTTGAAAGACTTTGTCTAGGAAGTGGTGGATGATCCATACCCAAGAAGGCCAAGTGTCTCTCCATGTTTAACCTGGAAGTCAATCTTTGAAATAGATATTTAATCAACTTCTGTAATATACTTTAACTTCTGAAGAATACATGGGTTGAACTTGGAGTAAAAATGTTAAGTTCCGTTTCCAATCCAAGTTTAACTTTTGAAGAACAACTTGGATTAAAATTGTTAAGTTTTGTTTGCGATCCAAGTTTAACTTCTGTAGAGCACATGGGCTGCTAGGAAAAGTTTTATTCTTGTACAAATTTTTGAAAAGGGAAACAAAATAGAATTTTAAGTAGCACCTAACAAGTTTATTGTTTAATAACTAATTAGTAGTTTTCTTTTATTATATTGTTATTTTTAATAATTAAAAGAAGAGTAAACGAGATGATTATTCAATTTGTTAGTTAATTTATAATCGTTGGATAATAAATAATTTTATGTGTTAGTTAATTTTTAATAATTAATTTATAGTTTTCTTGGTATATGATTATTTTTTAAGAAGGGGAGCCTTTGCGCAATGGTAAAGTTGTTGCCATGTGATCAAAAGGTGACGGGTTCGAATCTTGGAAACAGTCTCTTGCAAAAAGCAGGGTAAGGCTGTGTACAATGGATCCTTCCCCATGACCCCGCATGGCGAGAGCTTCATGCAACGTGCTGTCCTTTTTTTTATGATGATAAACGATTCTATGAATTTATAATTTTAATTTTTTTAATATAATAATCTTAAATCGTGACGAATCGTGAATTGTAATCATCTTGGACGATTAAGGTTAAGGATCGACCTACAAAAATCATCGAACTAATAATTCTGAATCGTGGTAGGGTTTAATGGTAGGCAATGAGATTTATGGTGTTGATATTCAGATGCGATAGGTGAGAATTAGGTTTTCTCGATCGTGATGAATGAAACATGAATTTGGGGATCAACATGTATAAGGCATCTTCAATCATTAAAGCTCTAAATGAGCTTTTAAAAACTCATTGAAATATCCTCAATGATAATTAGTTGCATAGCTCTATACATATTACATCAATTTTGATACAAAAAAATATGTTTAAATTTTCACTATTGCTCTTAAACTATAAATCTCAAACTCATCTGTACAATGGTTCAATTTTTTTTTCAACCTTTTTAATTTTAGAAATCTCTCACGAACCATTTTTTTTCAACCTTTTAAATTTTAGAAATCTCTCACAAACCTTCATTACAGATACCCTAAGATTTATTTTAGGACTGGAGGCACGGTGGAATGATAGAAAGGAAACGACGAGGTCAACCCTAAAGTTCCCGTTCATTCACAACTTTCATAACTCCAAAAATATATATCATATTTTTTATTATATCCTTCTCTTCTTTCAACATTAAAAATTTAAAAATTCACGATTCTCTATTTATACTATCGAATTCAATGGCTTCGCTAAAATTTATCATAAACTCAATATTAAGGTATGCTATACCAACAAAGAAAGACAACAAGAGATTGAAACAATTTCTCAAACATTCTGATTTTCCACCAGAAAGCCATTGCTATTCCTAATTGTTAGTTACCTGACACCATGACAAAGCACAAATTTGCTCCATACTTGAGGAACACTCACCTTATAAGAGTCACTATTTCCCAATTCATCTCGATTCTTGGCCTAATTTGCATGGTTCTGATCAGAAGTCATTTCAAAGAATCCCCATATATATATAATTTCATTGTTGAGTATTTTTATTTACAATGTGGCATATGAAATGATCTGATTTCTTTTCGCCCTGCAACAATGTGCCGGGAACAGTGAACCCTATTATCAAGGGTCGGGTTTTCCTAACATTTGTTCATCACTAGAATCATATTCATTTTCCATCATTTCTTCGTCGCTTGATTCGTCTTCTGGAGAATTACCGACGTCCTCCGGCTTTGCGAATAGCCGGCAATATTCTGACAACGAAGGAAAACAGGACAATAAGTGACTAATCAGTGGTAAGCAAAAAATTTCTACAATAATTTAGGGAGCTCAAGTAATCTCATAATGATGCATCATCTTCAAGGATACAAAGAATCAAATTCACATTGTTAATTGTTCATGTGCTATAGAATCATTGAAAATTCAGATGAAAGTCAAATCTCCAAACAAGAACTTGAACTTGAGAGTCTTACAGGTGAAGAATAAAATTACCTTTCACTTTTTGTTCATAAGCTGATTGATCATGCAACATTAGCGCAGAAGCCTCCCCATTCAATGGATCTGAAGGATTCGGATACAGAAGGAGTTGCGGGAGAAACACTTCGAATACATTGACAAGATCTGCGAAAGAAGCAACAAGATAAGTGGAGTATTTCATTGCAACAACAAACAAGATAAGTCAAGCACAATACCAAACATGGGACTCCAAGTTTGATTGATAACATCCAAACAAATCGAACCAGACCTGAGATATTGGATCAACAAATGAAGTGTTTAATGCAACAGAAATCCATCGGCAAAAAGGAGTCCTGAATTAAGGATTTACATCTCATCGACGTTAGGATGATACATCTTATTTACAAAGCCAATTGAGGGAGACTTGTAAGGATAAGCATCTGGTAGTTCCACCCTTACTCTCCACACGCCTCCTTGATAAAGGCCTGCCTTATCAAAAGTTCAAACAGAAAACCATCTTGTCTTGATAGAAATCACAAAATTCAGAACTTATTTACTCGCAACTCATGATCGATGTCAAAAATCTTAAAATCAATTTGTCTAAACAAATAAGAACATTAGCTAAATGAACACTAAATGCCTGAAAGGGGTCATCATGAAGACTTCAATCCTCTGTACAAACAACATCATGGAACAAGAAAGCAGAGAAGATCCGAAAACTTATCAATGGGAGAAGACGTACTCTCTTTGGGACCATGGAAGTCCACGAAGAACACTTGCATCTTGTCATTCGGCATCTCCACCTTATAGTCGCCCATCATCCTGCATACGCAACAAGGGGGCGGATCGATACAAAAAAAGGGGGGGAAATGAGATTTTTAGGTCAAAGTAGCGATCTACAGTTTCATGAGGTCCATCTCGCGGCGCTTGCTCGGAGACGACATCACGATCCCGCGCCCTTGATCGACTCCGATGGTGTCGAGGCGGGCGGCGCTGTTAAAAATTCTCTCTTTCTTTATCCTCCTCCGCCGCAGGGAAAGAGCAAGGAAGAAGGAAGAAGGGCTTTAAAAACCAAAAGGCGGTGGCGCTCGAAGCTTTATCCATCTCTCTGGAATCTCTTTTCTTCTATTGGCCCCTTACTTTTGAGTAATTAAATTTTCCCACCTTAAAATACCCTTTCTAAATCAGGATAAAAATATATCTTTATAATATTCTCCCCCTTTTTTATTCTTCTTTGACATTTCAGTCCAAATAAATTGGATTAAAATAAAAAAGACATTTTTTAAAAAAACATCAAAGAGTATTTTTTTCATTAATTATCCGAAAAAAAATAAACAAGCATCTCACCTCATTTTTAATACTCAAATTATCTCTCTTTAATAAAATCACTAATGCACGTATTATAAGCCCCCACGGGCGGGATCAACTGATTATGACATGGATTCTTGCAGCATGAGTCGAGAGGTCGAGGGTCTGCGGCAGCAAATGCGATAACATCAATATCTATCCGTGCTAAACACCTGAGACCACCATGTCATAGCTGGACCCGTATTCACCGTGATTTACTCCCTCTCATACTTGTGGGGCCGAGTTGAGGGGGCCGCTGGGTTGACGGTTCCAACCTTTTGCAGCACTAATGCACGTATTATATATAATTTTCTTAGTAATTCAGTATATAATGTGCACTGTAGATAATTATTTTTTTTGGATTGTGCCTCAGGGAGCTACTCATGCACGTATTATAATAACTATGAATAATTATTCTAATATGTTATTGATAATTTGAGTTGAATAAGATTACAATAGCTACTACAATCACAAATAATTTGAATAAAAAAATAGAATGGGTTGGAGGGTTTTTATGCTTAGACAAGTTTATAAAGTTTGCGTAAGTGAGAGGTACACTTCAAAGTTGGAAAATAATTAATAGAATCAATTGCTTGTTCGACCCATGTCAGTCCGCATCAGTCACGTTGTTAATTTGAAATTCCACGTTTCTTTTATGATTAATTTAAAACAACTGATGATAACTTTTTTATCATTTTTTTTATTTAATGAAGCAGCATCAACATGAAATTTGACCAATCCATTACTAATCTGTGTTAGGTGTCTTTACTTAGCTTGGCCATTGTGAATTCCTCTAGTTATCGATTGAAATGTATGTTTTACAGCTAATTCATCATAGAATGATGAAAAGTGGAGCTATATTTAATTTGGAAATTAGTTAGTTTCATATGATCCACTTGCATAAGTATTGTCCAAAAAATATATTAATAAAAAATGAAAAGATAAATAAAGGGTGCAATTTGATTACCATGGATATAAATGAATATGATGAATTTCTAATATCAAAGAATTTAATAACTACTTGAAAATCTAAAGAGAACCAATCAAAACAATTCAAATCCTTCAAAAGAAATATTACTAAATGGATTCACACATATAGGATGAGAGACACTCAATACTCAAACAAGATTTAGGCAGAACAAAGTAAACATTCCACAACAGTACTGATCGGTGGAAGTGATTAGCAAAGGAGAGAATAATGCAATAAGAGTGGACGTTGCAATTTAGTAGTAGGGTATCATTTCATCTTTGCCTCAGTAAAGAGAACGTGTTGATTCACTCGTGGATCATACTTGCGGAACTCGAGCTTTTCTGTCATCTTTCGGGGATTCTTTCGCTTCACGTAGAAAAAACCGGTGCCAGCAGCGGAGACCAACCGTATGAATATTGATCCACCCTTTGCTTTACCCATCTATTCAAAATATAAGATGACAAAGCACAAAGTCAGAAATAACTTAGAATCTCAGTTCGTAGCTAAGAAAGGAACAGATGACTTTGGTTTGCATTACAAAATTATCTACTTGGTGAGCAAGCTACCAATGCCCAGGGCCTAAAAGCATGGCCATATCAGAAAAAAAGAAATTGAAATAATTCTTAAGTTCTCAAGTTTTTGACATTTAAGCATTAACCAGCATTAGTAATAAGCAGCTTTAAGCAAGTAAGCAGTTGTTGTGTAACGTCATACAGATGATTACAAAGCAGTCCTGCTATTAAAAGACAATGTGATGAATCAATATCAGACGTGTAATTTACTTCCAGCCAGAACCCTTAATTCAGTAATATTTTATTTCCTCTCAGTTTGAATTTCAACATTTGGAATCAAAGTTCATCTTGGAAATTCTCATGGCCAACTAAGATCTACATACTTCACATAAAAAATCACACTCCAAACTAAAAAGATTATGGCTACAGGTGGAAGCTACAATTGTTAATCTACTTTCTAGACCATGACCACATTGAAGCTTAAGATGTAAAAAAACAAGATAGGCAAACTTCATATTCCTCCATTGAATCTGGAACAAATGATGATATAGCATAGTGAAAAAAAAAAACTTGAAAACTCTGATCAAATAAGATCTAATGGATTTTAGCTCTCAACTACATCTTGGTTATTTATTTATTCATTTATATATAATAAAAAAAAAATCTTTATACCATACCACTACTACCTTGAGTATATACTACAATGCTTATTTGGAATAAGATCCATGTAACAGACTCAAATAGTTGGGACAAACATAGCTTGAAGATCATGATTATTGCTCAGGTATACAACAAATATGTATGTAATAGAAATTCAACTAAAACATCATCTTGAATATTTAATGATAAAACTGTGATATATGAAACTTCTAAGGACCTTTGTAATTTGTACAGAATTTTAATTCATGGATCAAAGCATTATCAAAATGAACAATTCAGATGTATTATTATTTATTAAAAAACCAGAATCAAAATCAATCATAAGTCTCCTTGTGATTAATATAGCTTACAATAGGTGAATGAGGTAAAAAATAAATGATCATTCATGATGATAGTCAAAATTGAGATTTTACCACGATATATTCCTAGTCCAGCGAGGGACCACAAAACAGTACAACAAGCAGAAAAATGAACCTAAAATCTTAATAAGAAGAAACATCATCATCGAACTTTCTAAGTCCCAACTATTTGGTATTTGCTATAAGGATGTCATATTGAAAGACCTTCTGTGATACACATGGCCTCATGACCTGATCCCCATTGTTTACTAAATCACAGATATACAACATTCGACCACAGAAGATTACAGTGCAAATCACAACAACACAAAACTATTCATATAAATCACGATTAAGATGCATGATGAATCACAAATTCTATCAGAACTGCAGTTGTTAGTCACAATCACAGCAAGATAATAACAGAAAGAGTTCTCATTCGAGCTCAACAGATCGCTATTGGAGGCTCTAGGAATATGAGAAGTCTCTATGTGGCTGTTAAGAACAACTAGTTATCTTGGCTTTCAGTAACAAGTTTAGCTATGGCTAACAATTGAGTAGATGTAAAGACTCCATAAAGTATGTCAATAGAAATGTACAGAAATCAATCTTTTCATGCAATTGAGAGGCTAGAGGGAGAATAAAGGAACCTGGACATCAACAAGAGAGTATTGTGTCCCAAGAAGATGTTCATTAACACCATGAATTGAGGGAGAATTTGATACCATAGTGATGAGTGTATGCAAGTGAATTAGTAAAATGTGTTATTCAAGTTCTACGATGGCACTCTCAACCTCAAACAGATCATTAACTGCACAAGAATGATCCGAAATCTTAGAAAAAACCTGAGGCGCTTCATGACAATGATGTCAAGAATAATGCAGTGACGGAGATGAAGGAAATGCAGATAGTCAATAATGTCTATGGAGGAAGATGCCAATAGGATTCAAATGCTTCCTGGCAATGTTTAAAAGCTAGATTGATCATCAAACTATGCCACTGCCTAATCATGAATATAAATAGTAACAGTGTGGTGAGGTTAGTTGCTCTTACACTACGGATTGCAGTTCCAATGAAAACTATTATCCTGTTGAAAGAGAGATCCAACTTATTAAAACTAAGTCAGTGTGTGAGCATGATTGCAGTCCATTTCATATAACAATCAAATACTGATGATACACAACTTAAGGAATCTATCATAGAAAAAACAAGAAATATGATAGACATAGCAACATCTCTACAGGGGTTATTAAAATAGTACAAATTATGGATTATAGAAAAATAGCATTTAGGTAGCAGCAGTGAAGGAAGAATATTTATGCTCTCATGAATGGAGGGCGAAAAGGAGCTAAACACAGATGATGGTTTGAACAAAATTATGCAAGGTGGAAAAATCGGCTGCAGGAAGCTCAAAGATGAACACATCGCATAAAGGCAGAAACCAAATAGGAAAATAACAACAGAGAAAAAGAATTCAGTTCCTGTAACTACTAAATCCCGCTCTGAATAATTTTGATCTTCTCTTTGAATATATTTGCTAAATCGATTTGGACTCGAGAACTGGTTTCGCGGCCGACTCGCGAGAGACCACGTCTCTTCCTGGCAGGGCAGCGGCTGCTTCGCGAGCAGCCGCGCCGTTGCCTGGCGGCCGGTGGGGCAGTGGTTGCTTCGCGAGCGGCTGCGTCTGCCTGGCCAGGCAGTAACGGCCGCTCGGGAGGCTGCTTCGCTGGGCAGCGCGAGCGACCGCGTCTCCTTCTTCTTTGTTGAGCAGGGAAAAAAGTTTAGGGTTTACCTTTAAGCTTCCTTGCTTGCTAGTTGTTGCGACTACCTCCGGCAGGAGTGGAGTGGGCGATCTGGATCAAGACTACGAAACTGAGAGGCGAGAGGAGAGGAGTCGTAGGCTTCCACCACTCGTCGGCGACTACCTCCGGCAGGAATGGAGTGGGACTGGATATAGGAGGCGGCGATGACTGCAAAGGGCAAAAGGAAGTGCGAGGAACATAAACCCTTTACATTTCTTGTGGGTATGGCTCCATTGAATCGAACCGGGTTTGATTGTTTTTTCTTTCAATATTATAAACCGTCATAATTTATCCTTTTTGTCCAATTATCATTTAATATAAAAAATATATACAAATTTAATATAGAGTATATTTAAAATTAAAAAAAATAATATTATAAACCGTCATAAGTTATTTTTCACATGGTCTTTTTTTATGACATGTATTTAAATGAAAGTTTCGATACAATCATAAATTTATCATGTGACGAGGTGGTGATAAGTTTGAATCGTGAAAATAATTTTTTATAATACAATCAAAGATTATATTTAATTAATTCAATATAATGTGACCTTTATTTGAGACCTTATATGAATAACAGTTTCATATATATTGGGTTGTTTAAACATATAATATGGATTTTCATTTAGCTCTTTTTTGCCACACGGTGGCAAATTGCCCTTGGCCATAATACAACAATAAAAGATAAGACAGTATGTTTATGTACCTAGGGTTTTATTCTCAGATAGGATAGTATTAAATTCATCGTGCTCGAACTACTAAGACTGTTGGGTTGCCAAGTCAGAAGTCGCTATGCTTTCAAATTTATCCGATGGATAAACTAGGAGATGTCGCACACACATAAGATTAGTCGAACTTAAAAGGTCTAAATACCTGGATTAAAAAAAGAACGGTTACAAATTATTTTTTAAATTATAAAGAATTTGTTTTGTTTATTTATCATGAATTTTTATATTTTATTTTAAATGTATCATAATATTTAAATTTTTTTGGACATGATTTTTTTTAATTTTAAATATACTCTATATTAAATTTGTATATATTTTTTATATTAAATGATAATTGGACAAAAAGGATAAATTATGACGGTTTATAATATTGAAAGAAAAAATAATCAAACCCGGTTCGATTCAATGGAACCATACCCACAAGAAATGTAAAGGGTTTATGTTCCTCGCACTTCCTTTTGCCCTTTGCAGTCACCGCTGCCTCCTATATCCAGTCTCACTCCACTCCTGCCGGAGGTAGTCGCCGACGAGTGGTGGAAGCCTACGACTCCTCTCCTCTCGCCTCTCAGTTTCGTAGTCATGATCCAGATCGCCCACTCCACTCCTGCTGGAGGTAGTCACAGCAACTAGCAAGCAAGGAAGCTCAAAGGTAACCCTAAACTTTTTTTCCTTACTCAACAAAGAAGATGGAGACGCGGCCGCTCGCGCTGCCCAGCGAAGCAGCCTCCCGAGCGGTCGTTGCTGCCTGGCCAGGCAGACGTAGCCGCTCGCGAAGCGACCACTGCTCCGCCGGCCGCCAGGCAACGGCGCGGTTGCTCGCGAAGCGGCCGCTGCCCTGCCAGGAAGAGACGTGGTCTCTCGCGAGTCGGCCGCGAAACCAGTTTTCGAGTCCAAATCGATTTAGCAAATATATTCAAAGAGAAGATCAAAATTATTCAGAGTGGGATTTACTAGTTACAAGAAATGAATTCTTTTGCTCTGTTGTTATTTTCCTATTTAGTTTCTGCCTTTATGGGATGTGTAATCTCTGAATCGAGCAGTCAAAAAACTCATCTTTGAACTTCCTGCAGCCGATTTTTCCACCTTGCATAATTTTGTTCAAACCATTATGTGTGTTTAGTTCCTTTTTGCCCTCCATTCATGAGAGCATAAATATTCTTCCTTCACTGCTGCTACCTATATGCTATTTTTCGATAATCCATAATTTGTACTCTTTCAATAACCCCTGTAGAGATGTTGCTATGTTTATCATATTTCTTGTTTTTTCTATGATAGATTGCTTAAGTTATGTATCATCAGCATTTGATTGTTATATGAAATGGACCGCAATCATGCTCACACACTGACTTAGTTTTAATAAGTTGGATCTCTCTCTAAACAGGATAATAGTTTTCATTGGAACTACAATCCGTAGTGTAAGAGCAACTAACCTCACCACACTGTTACTATTTATATTCATGATCAGGCAGTGGCATGGTTTGATGATCAGTCTGGCTTTTAAAACATTGGCAGGAAGCATTTGAATCCTATTGGCATCTTCCTCCATAGACATTATTGACTATCTGCATTTCCTTCATCTCCCTCACTGCATGATCCTTGACATCATTGTCATGAAGCGCCTCAGGTTTTTTCTAAGATCTCATATCATTCTTATGCAGTTAATGATCTGTTTGAGGTTGAGAGTGTCACTGTAGAACTTGAATAACACATTTTACTAATTCACTTGCATACACTCATCACTATGGTATCAAATTCTCCCTCAATTCATGGTGTTAATGAACATCTTCTTGGGACACAATACTCTCTTGTTGATGTCCAGGTTCCTTTATTCTCCCTCTAGCCTCTCAGTTGCATGAAAAGATTGATTTCTGGTGGAGGATAACTAGTGATAGCCTCCCACAGAAGATAGAGGCTATCACTAGCTGGGAGCCGCCGAAGTCAGTCCAGGAGATCCGCAGTTTCTTGGGCTTGGCTGGATATTACCGACGATTCGTTGAGGGTTTCTCCAGCATTGCTATGCCGTTGACACGTCTGACCCGGAAAGGCGTGAAGTTCACGTGGTCAGAGGCTTGCGAGACCAGCTTCCGGGAGCTGAAGCGGAGATTAGTATCAGCACCAGTTTTGGCTTTACCTTCTGGTGATGACGGGTTCGTACTTTACACAGATGCATCCCTTCAGGGCTTGGGCGCTGTTTTGATGCAACACGGTAGGGTAGTCTCCTATGCTTCTTGTCAGTTGAAGGAGCATGAGAAGAACTACCCAGTACATGATTTAGAGCTAGCCCCATTATCGCGAGGATTTTCTTTGTCAGATTTTATTTTGCTTTTGCATCTTATATACTTGTATTGTGGGTTTGTATTGTGGACATTGAACGTTCGGGTTTGCTACTTTTGTTTTCCGCTGCGGATTTTCCCATTACTTCGTGGATTTGTTTTCTTCGTTGTAGTGGAGTAGGATGTTTACATATATCTTCGAGGATTCCTTATCGTCTTTCTAAATTAAACTGCGTGGATTGATTATATGTTGAACTGTGTGGAATGTTGATATAAACTGCGTGGTTTGTTTCTTATTCGTATTGTTCCGGCCGTGTGTAGCCGAGGTATAGATATATGTATTCTAGATTCATATTGTCACCCGTACAGGGGAGATGCTGTCGAAATTTCTTCGAACAGGGACTACCTGGGGCGTGACAATTCTTTTGGTATCAATAATGTCTATGGAGGAAGATGCCAATAGGATTCAAATGCTTTCTGCCAATGTTTAAAAGCTAGATTGATCATCAAACCATGCCACTGCCTAATCATGAATATAAATAGTAACAGTGTGGTGAGGTTAGTTGCTCTTACACTACGGATTGCAGAGATTTGTAAACAAAGGATTTGTAAGAAAGTGGGGACCATAAATTTTTTTTATAGTGCAGAGATTGGTGAGCATGTTTAATTTTGATGTGATGATGACGTGAGAATTCTTGGTCAGGCAGACGCAGCCGCTCGCGAAGCGACCACTGCCCCGCCGGGCGCCAGGCAACGGCGCGGCTGCTCGCGAAGCGGCCGCTGCCCTGCCAGGAAGAGACGTGGTCTCTCGAGAGTCGGCCGCGAAACCAGTTTTCGAGTCCAAATGGATTTAGCAAATATATTCAAAGAGAATATCAAAATTATTCAGAGCGAGATTTAGTAGTTACAGGAAATGAATTCTTTTTCTCTGTTGTTATTTTCCTATTTGGTTTCTGCTATATGGGATGTGTAATCTCTGAATCGAGCAGTAAAAAAACTCATCTTTGAGCTTCCTGCAGCCAATTTTTCCACCTTGCATAATTTTATTCAAACCATCATCTGTGTTTAGCTCCTTTTCGCCCTCCATTCATGAGAGCATAAATATTCTTCCTTCACTGTTGCTACCTAAATGCTATTTTTCTATAATCCATAATTTGTACTCTTTTAATAACCCCTGTAGAGATGCTGCTATGTCTATCATATTTCTTATTTTTTCTATGTTAGATTGCTTAAATTGTGTATCATCAGTATTTGATTGTTATATGAAATGGACTGCAATCATGCTCACACACTGACTTAGTTTTAATAAGTTGGATCTCTCTCTCAGCAGGATAATAGTTTTCATTGGAATTGCAATCCGTAGTGTAAGAGCAACTAACCTCACCACACTGTTACTATTTATATTCATGATTAGGCAGTGGCATGGTTTGATGATCAATCTAGCTTTTAAACATTGGCAGGAAGCATTTGAATCCTATTGGCATCTTCCTCCATAGACATTATTAACTATCTGCATTTCCTTCATCTCTCTCACTGCATGATCCTTGACATCATTGTCATGAAGAGCATCAGGTTTTTTCTAAGATCTCGGATCATTCTTATACAGTTAATGATCTGTTTGAGGTTGAGAGTGCCACCGTAGAACTTGAATAACACATTTTACTAATTCACTTGCATACACTCATCACTATGGTATCAAATTCTCCCTCAATTCATGGTGTTAATGAACATCTTCTTGGGACACAATACTCTCTTGTTGATGTCCAGGTTCCTTTATTCTCCCTCTAGCCTCTCAGTTGCATGAAAAGATTGATATCTGGTGGAGGATAACTAGAACTTGTACCATGCATGTCGGGATTGAAATTTTGACCTGCTGCATCAAGAACCATCCTCTGATATGGATTTAATTGATCATAATAACTCTGCTCACCATTAATTGAGACTTGTATGTTTCGTGCATAATCATCATAAGATATGAACGGATCACCATGAGATGTCCAATTATAGTACTTCGGAGTAAATCCAAATCTACAAAGATGTTCTTCAACTTTATCGTAGAGTAAAAATTTTTCATTGTGATACTTTTTATAAGGACATCTTATCTTATTGACATCCATATAATCAACTTGACTAGATGCAAAATTTAAAAATTGTCTCAAGCCAGTGATAAATTCATCAGTTAAACCGCGACGATCAAGCAAGTTCTTGTTATACATTCAACTTCTTTCATTCTGCATTTTGTCTATTTCTAATAAACAATATTACTAATGATAATAAACTAATGATGAATATGTACTTAGTGTACATTCAAATGAAATAATATATAACAAAGAAAACAATAACATCAGATATTATAATAAACACATTAATTTCATCCTTACACTAACGCTATAATGATTAAAATAACATATATAGATGCATATACCTAACAACGAAAAACAAAGATGAGCGTCTATCCAAGCCACGTCAAATACAAATTAACCTGCATAAACAATAATACGAAGTTTACAATCATATATTAGAGTACACAAGCAACTATACTATTTGACACCCACAAATAACATTACTACACTATGGGGCTGCTAGCAGCAGCCGTAGGGGCCAACAGTGACTGCTAGGGCACGGCTGCCAACAACCAGCTAGGGCAGCGACTGCTAGCAGCCATGTAAAGGTCTAGATCCGATGGCGCGGGGCTGCCAGTAAGGTCCAGATCCGGCAACGTGCAGCTGCCAGAGGGCAGTACGGTCTGGAAGGGCCGGATCCGGAAGCCGCCGGCTGCCAACGGCCAGGAAGGGCCGGATTCGGCAGCTACGGCCAACGGCCAGGAAGGGCCGGATCCGGCAGCCGGCGGCTACCAGCGGCCAGCAAGGGCCTGATCCGGCAGCTCCCAACGCCGAGCAAGGCCCGGAACGGGCGGCTTGCGTGCAAGGGTAGCCTCGACAAGGAGGAACCCTGGCTGGCGATCGCGGTCAACCGCACGACAAGGCGAGGCCGCAGCTGCCGTGCGAGGGGAAAGAAGCGAGGATACACGCCGGAGATGAGCACCCGAAGCTTACCTGCAGGAGATCGTGGAATCGTGGCCGAAGATCAACGTCCAGTCTCGCCGCGCGTGAAATGAAGGAAGAAGAAGGCTGCTCACGTGAAAGAGGGAAGAAAAAGGTTGCTCGCGTGAAAAGAATGAAGAGGAAAGAATCGGGGCATTTTGGATGTAATTAGGGCAAATTTTGGGACAAATTAGGGCTTTTTGATAAAATTCGTCCCCAAATTTGCCCTAATTACATCCAAAAAGCCCCGATTCTTTCCTCTTCCTTCTTTTCACGCGAGCAACCTTTTTCTTTCCTCTTTCACGTGAGCAGCCTTCTTCTTCCTTCTTTTCACGCGCGGCGAGACTGGACGTTGATCTTCGGCCACGATTCCACGATCTCCTACAGGTAAGCTTCGGGTGCACATCTCCGGCGTGTATCCTCGCTTCTTTCCCCTCGCACGACAGCAGCGGCCTCGCCTTGTCGTGGGGCTGACCGCGATCGCCAGCCAGGGTTCCTCCTTGTCGAGGCTACCCTTGCACGCCAGCCGCAAGCCGCCCGATCCGGGCCATGCTCGTTGCTGGCAGCCACTGGGAGCCGCCGGATCAGGCCCTTGCTGGCCGCTGGTAGCCGCCGACTGCCGGATCCAACCCTTCCTGGCCGTTGGCAGTCGCTGGTAGCTGGCGGCTGCCGGATCCGGCCCTTCCAGACCGTACTGCCCGCTGGCAGCTGCACGTTGCCGGATCTGACTTTACTGGCCGCTGGCAGCCCAGCGCCATCGGATCTGGACCTTCACATGGCTGCTGCAGTCGCTGCCCTAGCTGGTTGTTGGCAGCCGCGCCCTAGCAGTCACTGTTGGCCCCTACGGCTGCTGCCAGCAGCCCCATAGTGTAGTAATGTTATTTGTGGGTGTCAAATAGTATAGTTGCTTGTGTACTCTAATATATGATTGTAAACTTCGTATTATTGTTTATGCAGGTTTAATTTGTATTTGACGTGGCTTGGATAGACGCTCATCTTTGTTCTTCGTTGTTAGGTATATGTATCTATATATGTTATTTTAATCATTATAGCATTAGTGTAAGGATGAAATTAATGTGTTTATTATAATATCTGATGTTATTGTTTTCTATGTTATATATTATTTCATTTGTATGTACACTAAGTACATATTCATCATTAGTTTATTATCATTAGTAATATTGTTTATTAGAAATAGACAAAATGCAGAATGAAAGAAGTTGAATGTATAACAAGAACTTGTTTGATCGTCGCGGTTTAACTGATGAATTTATCACTGGCTTGAGACAATTTTTAAATTTTGCATCTAGTCAAGTTGATTATATGGATGTCAATAAGATAAGATATCCTTGTAAAAAATGTCACAATGAAAAATTTTTACTCTGCGATAAAGTTGAAGAACATCTTTGTAGATTTGGATTTACTCCGAAGTACTATAATTGGACATCTCATAGTGAACCGTTCATATCTTATGATGATTATGCACGAAACATACAAGTCTCAATTAGTGGTGAGCAGAGTTATTATGATCAATTAAATCCATATCAGAGGATGGTTCTTGATGCAGCAGGTCAAAATTTCAATCCCGACATGCATGGTACAAGTTCTAGTTATCCTCCACCAGATATCAATCTTTTCATGCAACTGAGAGGCTAGAGGGAGAATAAAGGAACCTGGACATCAACAAGAGAGTATTGTGTCCCAAGAAGATGTTCATTAACACCATGAATTGAGGGAGAATTTGATACCATAGTAATGAGTGTATGCAAGTGAATTAGTAAAATGTGTTATTCAAGTTCTACGGTGGCACTCTCAACCTCAAACAGATCATCAACTGCATAAGAATGTTCCGAGATCTTAGAAAAAACCTGAGGCGCTTCATGACAATGATGTCAAGGATCATGCAGTGAGGGAGATGAAGGAAATGCAGATAGTCAATAATGTCTATGGAGGAAGATGCCAATAGGATTCAAATGCTTCCTGCCAATGTTTAAAAGCTAGATTGATCATCAAACCATGCCACTGCCTAATCATGAATATAAATAGTAATAGTGTGGTGAGGTTAGTTGCTCTTACACTACGGATTGTAGTTCCAATGAAAACTATTATCCTGTTGAGAGAGAGATCCAACTTATTAAAACTAAGTCAGTGTGTGAGCATGATTGCAGTCCATTTCATATAACAATCAAATACTGATGATACACAACTTAAGCAATCTATCATAGAAAAAACAAGAAATATGATAGACATAGCAGCATCTCTACAGGGGTTATTAAAAGAGTACAAATTATGGATTATAGAAAAATAACATTTAGGTAGCAGCAGTGAAGGAAGAATATTTATGCTCTCATGAATGGAGGGCGAAAAGGAGCTAAACACATATGATGGTTTGAACAAAATTATGCAAGGTGGAAAAATCGGCTGCAAGAAGATCAAAGATGAACACATCCCATAAAGGCATAAACCAAATAGGAAACTAACAGAAGAGAAAAAGAATTCATTTCCTGTAACTACTAAATCCCGCTTTGAATAATTTTGATCTTCTCTTTGAATATATTTGCTAAATCGATTTGGACTCGAAAACTGGTTTCGCGGCTGACTCGCGAGAGACCACGTCTCTTCCTGGCAGGGCAGCGGCCGCTTCGCGAGCAGCCGCGCCGTTGCCTAGCGGCCGGCAGGGCAGTGGTCGCTTCGCGAGGGCTGCGTCTACCTGGCCAGGCAGCAACGACCGCTCGGGGGGCTGGCCAAACATAGCTTGAAGATCTACGCACGTTGAATGTCGGACTAGTCAGGGTATAATTTGTCCAAGTGGACGATCACAGGCAATAGAAACAAAGTAGTAGTTCTCCATCTCCGTTCCCCTCCTCTTCTATCGTGCATCTCCTCCGTTTTCCTCCTTTGTTGTGCATTTCTTGCTTGGCGGATTACCTGTGGTAGCAGTCGGGTACCTCTCAGTTCGCCATGGTAAACCACAAGTGCTTGGTGCGCGTTGCAGGTAGGGTCCTATGTAGCAAGGACTTAACTTGCCTTTCTTGCCAAAGCTCATCACTTCCTTCATAGGAGCGACTTTGAGAAAAACTGAATCCCCTACTTGGAATTCAAGTGGCCTACGGCGTGTGTCAGCATAACTCTTCTGTCTACTCTGGGCAGTCTCAATTCTCTGTCTGATCTTCTGGATAGCCTGAGTAGTCTCATCTATCAGCTCTGTCTGAATGCCCAATTCCACTTCCATTTCTTTTCTTTCACCTACTTCTTGCCAGCCAATAGGTGATCTGCACTTCCTGCCATACAACGCCTCATATGGTGCCAACTGGATGGTGGCCTGATAACTATTGTTGTAGGCAAACTCAGCTAAGCATAGATACTTGCACCAACTTCCCTTGAAATCTAGTGCACAAGCTGAGCATATCTTCTAGAATTTGATTTACTCGCTCTGTCTGTCCATCAGTCTGAGGATGGAAGGTTGTGCTGAACTTGAGTTTGGTGCCTAGTGTATTCTGAACACACTCCCAAAAGTGAGAGGTGAAACGCCCATCTCTATCGGAAACAATAGATTTAGGAACTCCGTGAAGTCTGATCACCTCCTTAACATATAGCTGTGCCAACTGCTCTATAGAGTGGGACACCTTGATGGCTAGAAAATGAGCAGACTTGGTCAATCGATCCACTATTACCCATATCGCGTCATATCCATACGTGGTTCTTGGAAGACTTGTTATAAAGTCCATGGATATGTCTTCCCACTTCCACTCTGGTATTGGGAGAGGCTGTAGAACTCCTGGTCTCTGGTGTTCTGCTTTGACCCTCTGACATGTCAGGCATATCCTGACATATTTAGCAACATCTCTTTTGAGTCCAGACCACCAGAACCTCTGTTTCACGTCTTGATACATCTTGGTAGAACCAGGATGCATGGAGTATGGTGTGCTATGAGCTTCCTCTAGAATCTTCCTTCTTAATTCCTCATCATTGGGGACACAAAGGCGATTCCCCTGATAAAGAACTCCACTGTCTGATATTCGAAACTCGGTATCTTCTTTTTGTATCCCTTGCTTGATCTTCTGGATGTCTGGATCTTCACTTTGCTTTCTCTGTATATCCTCAAGCAAGGTAGACTCTAAGGTCAATTCAGAGAATTGCACATAAATAATTTCCATTCCAAAGTCTGACAACTCCTTCTGCAGTGGTAGGGCTAATGATGACAAGTGCATCATAGTTGCACTGGACTTTCGACTTAGTGCATCTGCCACTTTATTAGCTTTACCGGGGTGGTAGAGGATTTCACAGTCATAGTCTTTGACCAACTCTAGCCACCTGCGCTGTCTCATGTTTAAGTCTTTCTGGGTGAAGAAATACTTTAAACTCTGATGGTCTGTGAAGATTCTGCACTCGACTCCATACAAGTAGTGTCGCCAGAGTTTCAGTGCAAAGACTACAACTGCCAGCTCAAGATCATGAATGGGGTAGTTCTTCTCATAGTCTTTGAGTTGCCTGGAAGCATAAGCTATAACTTTTCCATCTTGCATGAGTACAGCTCCTAGGCCCATCTTGGAAGCATCACTGTAGATGTCAAAACTCTTGTCACTCTCTGGAACAGTCAGAATAGGAGCACTGGTCAATCTCTTCTTCAATGCTTGGAAACTTTGCTCACATTTGTCTGACCATTCAAACTTCTTATTCTTCCTGGTTAAGGCCGTTAGTGGAGAAGCTATCCTGGAAAAGTCCTTCACGAATTTCCTGTAGTACTCAGCTAAACCAAGGAAGCTTCTAATCTCCCTGGCGTTCTTGGGTCTCTTCCAATTGTTGACCGCTTCTATTTTGGCTGGATCTACTTGAATACCTTCTTTAGAAATTATGTGACCTAATAACGCCACCTGCTCTAACCAGAACTCGCACTTTGAGAATTTAGCATACAGCTGCTTTTGCTGAAGGGTCTGCAATACTATCCTCAAGTGTGTGTCATGCTCCTCTGGGGTTCTAGAATAGACTAGAATGTCGTCGATGGACACAATGACAAATTTGTCAAGGTATTCTCTGAACACTCTGTTCATCAAGTCCATGAAGACTGCAGGTGCATTAGTCACACCAAAAGGCATGACTACAAATTTGTAGTGTTCATATCTGGTCCTGGAAACTGTTCTGAGTGTATCACTTTCTTTCACTTCCAATTGATGGTACCCAGAGCGCAGGTCTATTTTAGAGAACACTATTGCCCTCTTTAGCTGATCAAATAGATCATGTATTCTGGAAAGAGGATACTTGTCCTTAACTACTACTTTGCTCAACGCTCTAAAATCTATGCACATCCGCATAGATTCGTCTTTCTCCTTAACGAACAACTCTGGAGCTCCCCAGGGTGAATGACTAGAGCGGATGAAACCCCTGTCAAGTAGCTCCTGAAGTTGTTCTTATAATTCTTTTAGCTCTGCTAGAGAAATTCGGTACAGAGCTTTTGAAATTGGGCTGGTGTCAGGAACCAATTCAATTTCAAACTCCACTTCTCTGTTGGGAGGTAGTTCAGGTAACTCTTCTACAAATACTTCTGGATACTCAAAGACTACCCGAAAGTCTTCCTGCTTGGGTCTTTCTTGTTCTTCTGTGCTCGGTCCTCAGTACGAACGGTACGGAGGCGTTATCTTCTTGACATCTAGTTATGTAGAAGAGAAACAAAACTAAAATCATCTCTATTCTTCCTAATCATATGGCATATGTATCAAAACATAGAAAAATAAAACAAAAATTTTCTTCTTACTTAAGCGCATATAAGCAGATACTCTATACTGCAAATAATAAGGAAAAGCATAAAAGAAAACTTAAATACTTTCTTACTTGAAGACGGCAAGGATGGTGCTGATGTGTGATGCTGGAGAATGGGAACTGCTCTGATACCAACTGTAAAAACTCACCTTCCTTACTACTCTCTAAGGTGACCGTTACTTAACTATTAACTCTACTTACTAGTGTTACTTATGCTAATATTAGCAATACTTAACTTTGTCACGCCCTAGAGAAGTTCCTACCGAAAAAATTCGGCAACACCTCCCCTGTACCGGTGACCATAAACTGAGATACATATATAGTATACATCAGCCACAGGTGGTTGGAACATATATCAAATACCCACGCAGTTAAATAAGTGTCAAACACCAAAAACAGAAAAGAACTATACTAGTGACATCACACGAGATCACAATCCATCTACCATGTCCTAATAACAGCAAGACAACATACACAATCCCAAATACCTCTAACATAGCAATAAGGAAAGAAAACTAAAAGAACTCCTTTCTAGCCCCAAGTCTCTCTCATAGTCCTGGCATCACACATTATCGAACACCTCCTTGTCGCCTTCCTTTGCTAAAGCTTTTCCTTTCCTTTATCTGCAGTAAGAGGAAATGCAATCTATAAGTAAAATTGCTTAGTAAGCGCTATTTAACTCACAAAATCTCGATATGCATGTACATATATCTATAACATAAACTAACTGAATGTTTACTGAAAACTACTCATGCTCATCTAATAGTAAAGGAATCAAACAGGCTGAAATGCTAAACATGTAAAGCTGCTCATGCTCTTCTAATAGCAAAGGAATCAAACATACTGAAATGCTAAACATGTAAAGTTGCTCATGCTCTTCTAATAGCAAATAACAGTAAGCTAATCTAAATAACATGCTAGCATAAAAGAAAAATAAACTTGCTGATTTTAAAACAAAGTGAAACTTATTTCATTTGTTCTAAACTTATTCTTTTATCTCACTTGTTTAAAACTTATTCTTTTATTTCACTTGTTTAAAACTTATACTTTAATACTTCAAAATAATAATAATCAACTTCTCTTGGGCAGAGGCGTAGTACCATCTTATGCGCGTTCCCTAATAGGTTGGGGTAGCGAGCCACCAATCCTAAAAGAGCATACCTTGGTCTACCAGGGCCAAGACCTTGGAATTGGACACCTAGATTTGTTTAACGACAACCTTGGAAGTCGGGTACTAGCCGCTTCAAAGTAAAATATCTTATTATCTTAATTATTTCTTCTTTAAATGCCTTGGCATTTTAACAAGCACCTTGTGTGCCAAAAATCCCTAAAGTCTTGACTTTTGGATCTACTTAATGTCTTGACCTTTTTCTTTCTTTTATTTATCTTTCTTATACTTGTTCAAGTAAAATACTTGTTCTTGTTAATACTTCTAATAAAAGATTGCTTCTTACAAAACTGAAATGTGAATGCTTAAACAACCTAGAATTGAATGTTTAATCAAACTGAAATTGAATACTTAAACAAACTAAATCTGCTGTGCTTGAGAAGTTCCAAAACTGCAGTTTAAATAAAATAAATCTGCATACTATACTAATTAAAATTCTGCATACTATGCTAATAAAAATTTGCACACTAATGCTTAATAAAATCTGCACTCTAATACTTAATAAAATCTGCACACTAATGCTTAATAAAATCTGCACACTAAAATTCTGCATATTAAGCTAACACAATTCTGCATACTAACTTAATTAAATTCTGCACTATAAACTATAAAGGAAACTGCACTATAAGCTCTCAAAATCTGCACTATATTAAATTACATGCTTTAAGAAATAAAACTAAAACTATTTGTTCATATCCAAATCTAACAAATTCTGAATTAAGTTTCATGGAAGCAAGTATCAAAAGAACAAGCCGAAACCTCTACAGTTCCTCCTGTTCAGCCCTACTACAAGGCAATTAGCTCAAGCAAAAAGGAATGCCATCTACTAAAATAATGCTGTACAGAAAAAATCCGAACAAGGAAAACAAAGCACACTAGCTACTCTTAAATTCCAAGCCATCCTAATGCTGTACAGAAGGAAAAACCGAAAGCAAGAAAACAAGGAACACTTATTGCTCTTAAATTTCAAGCCATCCTAATGCTGTACAGAAGGAAAAACCAAAAGCACTTGCTACTCTTAACCTCTAACAACTCCTAATTCTGTAAACAAACACCAATTACAAAGTGCAGAGTTATAAACCAATTACAGAACCAACTCCCTGTCTAAACCAATTATCCTCTTTTTTACTTTAGGGTTCACGGCAGCAAGCACCAGAAAGAAAACACTACTTTGAGGTACACGACAGCCACATCAATTCAACCAGAAATAAACTAAACTACATGCCCAAATTAATTTAAATCCTCTTCTCAACTTCCTGATGAAAACCACGGCAGTAAACCTCATAATTCACAAATCTCTACCACCTAATCCGAAAGTCATCAAGAAGACCAAATCCCTAACAAATCACAAATTTTGTACAATTCATTCCGAAAACTCGAAGAAAACACAAAATCGGAATTCGGAACTACTCTACTGCAGGTGAGAAGCAACTTACCTTAGGTTTTTATTGGACTTACAGCCGACGAGAATAATTCTAGGGTTTCCGGAGAAGTGCCTCCTCGACAACTCCTTTGCGTCCGCGTGTCCTCTTCGACGAGAGGGATTCGTAGATGTGAAGATCTCACAAAAGAACCCCTTGGCCGGCCACCGGAAGAGGAGCCTTAACTCCTTGCTGTGGTTTCGCCCGAGAGGAAGAACGCCGTCGGGAGAGGAAGATAGGGATTAGGTTTTTCCCGAAATCACTTAAGTTCTCTCTTTTATTATACCTAGGGTTCTTGTTATCTACTACCATATAAATATTTTCCGCTCTTTTCATGATTAGCGCCGCCTGCTTGCCCAGTTGGTCAAGTGGTTTTGCTTAAGATTTGTTTTGGCTGGAGTTCGTGGTTCGAATCTCAGCTAGGCTAGTTTTTTATCGAAATTGTTTTCGTTTAATAAAAATATCAAACGACCTCCAAAAATTACTTAAATATATTCTAAAATTTTTTAAAAATCTCTAGAATATTTCTATAACATTTTAGATATTTTTAAATTATTTTTAAAACTCCAAATAAGAAAATTCAGTTGTTACAATCCGCATTTGTTAATTTGAAATTTCATGTTTCTTTTATGATTAATTTAAAACAACTGATGATAGCTTTTTTATAATAATTTATCAAACTATACATTTTTTTAATTTCCCTTTTTTCAAAAAGACCCAACTCCTCCTCTCTCTCTCTCTCATCTTTATTTAATGAAGCAGCATCAACATGAAATTGACCTAATCCATTACTAATCTATGTTAGGTATCTTTACTTAGCTTGGCCATTGTTAATTCCTCTAGTTATCGCTTGAAATGTATGTTTTACAGCTAATTCATCATAGAATGATGAAAAGTGGAGCTATATTTAATTTGGAAATTAGTTAGTTTCATATGATCCACTTGCATAAGTATTGTCCAAAAAATACATTAATAAAAAATGAAAAGATAAATAAAGGGTGCAATTTGATAAATTACCAAAACTAAATAAGATCTTCTCCAACGGTCCAAGAGTTCTCACGTCATCACCACATCAAAATTAAAATGCTCACTAATCTCTGCACTATAAAAAAAAAAAAAAAAAAAAAAAAAAATATGATCCCCACTTTCTAGCAAGTCCTTAGTTTTTATTTTTCAAAAAATTAAAATAAAAAAAATATTTTGATTAAAAGAAAAACATGAAGGACTCCCTAAATAAGGAGCCGCTCTCCGTCCAAAAGCAAAAGAGCTTCCTCTCTCTTACCCATGCCATATCAGCAATGGAAGCTCATAACCAATGCCATAAGGATATCCAAGTGGAAATTCACTGATATGGCGATCATGAGGAAGCTCCCTCCATATTTTCATATTATTTTTTATGTTTATTTTATAAAAAAATAAAAAATACATTTAATTTATATTTTCTATATTCATTTTCTAAAAAACAGAGAGAATATTTTTTAAGAAAATGGAAAAAATGTAAAAATTATTTTCTAAAATTCTAAAAAATATGATTTTTTTTTAAAAAATAAAAATAAAATACAAACAAACCAAACACTCTCTTTTTTTAATAAGGAAATGGCTCCTAATTCATTTATTTTTTCCTTATAATTAAAAATTAAAATTTAATTTTTTATTTAAAGAATAATAAAAGTCATCGAGAGGTTTTATAAAAATTTATAGATTTATAAAAAATTATTTTTAAAAAAAAAAACAATAGAAGTCGTCCATAGATTTTATTAAAAATTATGTAGGTTGGAATACAAATAATCTGTTATCGAAAATTTACGAGTATTAGTTGAATTTAAGTTACACTAAATTAAATTCAACTTACAGTCGAAACGACCTAAGCAGATAATCTCAG
Source organism: Zingiber officinale (assembly GCF_018446385.1). NCBI lineage: Eukaryota > Viridiplantae > Streptophyta > Magnoliopsida > Zingiberales > Zingiberaceae > Zingiber > Zingiber officinale. The sequence continues at coordinate 80,579,298 of NC_055995.1, forward strand.
ACTGCCAATAGATATTGGTTTATGTAACGTGTAGAAGATCAAACTAATTCACGGAGCAGGCAGACCAGAGCGGCAAGGTAGGTCTGCAAAGCGGCAGACCAAAGCGGCAGACTAGATCGACAAGGCAGGTCTGCAGAACGACAGACTAGATCGACAGACCAGAGCGGCAAGACAGGTCTGCAGAGCGACAGGCCAGATCGACAGGGCAGGTCTGCAGAGCGACAGGGCAAGTCTGCAGAGTGGCAGACCAGAGCAACATGACAGGTCTGCAGAGCGGTACACCAGAGCGACAGACCAGAGTGACAGGGCAGGTCTACAAAGTAACAGATCTGGCAAAAGACAGATCGGGCGAGGAGACTAGCCGACCGGGGGGAAACTGACCGAGGCCTGCGAGAGTCGCAGTTTCCTTGAAACGGATTCGCCCACCTCCGACTGTGCTTCGAGGCTTACAAGGGTCGTATGTTTCTCAAGATACAACACGGTCGACCATGAATCCGACCATGCACTGGTGGTCACGGTGAACTGAGTAGCACCTGATTGCTATCATGGGCACTTCGCCGAGCAGGAGTTGCACGACAGAGGATGATGGAAAAAATGAAGAGCCTTTGCTTGCTTTTTATGTTCTCTTTCTGCCTATGATCGGAGTCTCTTTATATAGGAGCTCGGATCAATAGCCAGAGTTACGGGTTGTTCCACTTGAGCAAATTTTATCCCAACCAGTCCGACATTCGTGTGCAGGTCGCACTCTGGCATTCGTGTGTGCAAGTCGCACTCGCACACGAATCAACTTGGTTCAATGCAATCTGAATAGGGGTGTAAATAAGCCAAGCCGCTCGTGAGCTATTCGAAGCTCAATTCGATAAAAGCTCGTTTGAGCTCGTTAAGATAAATAAACCAAGCTCAAGCTTCACAATATTCGGCTCGTTAACTTGTGAACATGTTCGTTAAGCTGATGAATCAATTTTTAAATAAAAAAATAATAGTTTTGATACTGAATTTATAGATTTTACACTTACTTATGAAAAACATAGACAAATATATTAAATTTATTTATTAGAATAAAATTATACATTTTAACAAGAATATTATAATTTTTTAAAATATATAATTTAATTTTTAATAAATATTTAAATTGGATTTGCACCTCTGCGCACCCACGCGTAAGAAAGAGTCTCTCCCCATGCATTTGTTCACATCCTAAATATATGTGAATCAATATAAACAACAAAAATACTTTAAAACTTTCAACGTGGGACTAAAGTCTCATTCACAATGAAACCTCTTTCCTTTTTTATTTTTTCTCTATTTACTTATTCAATAATGTATTTATAAAAATTTAATTATATATAATGGATAATATAACTGAGAATTGAAAAAATAATATATATATATATATATATATATATATATATATATATATATATAATATGGAATCCATTAAAAAAAATAATAGTAAAAAAATGAATAAACTTTTTTATTTTTGAAATGGAACTGATATGACATTAAGAAAATTCTGGGAGAGCTCCCATTATCATGGAGGCTCTAAGAGCATCTCCAATGATTTGAAGATTTTTGGGGTTTTTATGTGACCCTCACAAAGGATGAAAAAGTTTAAGACCTTGGTTCTTAATATTCTGTGACACGTATCAAAGAGAAAATATAGGAGCTAGCAAACAAAGTTCCACCGTGGATGCCCAAGTGACTTATTACCAATAACTCAATTATAAGGCAATACAATAAATGAGAAAAGGAACAATCTTGTAGAAAGTGCTATAGGTAGCAGTCAGACGTCCGAGTATTTAAAAAAAAACAAAGTGAACCAAAACGAAGTCATTTAGGCAGCACCTAAAACGAACAGGTTACCTATTCGATGCCTAAGATCACACATAAATAGTAATGCCTAGAGGATTTTCAATTCGGTTAAAAATCACCTAGCGCCTAGACAGCCGCCTAAACCGAAATCTACAACCATAAAAAGGGCAAGGGACCAAAAGAAGATTACCATGGATATAAATGAATATGATGAATTTCTAATATCAAAGAATTTAATAACTACTTGAAAATCTAAAGAGAACCAATCAAAACAATTCAAATCCTTCAAAAGAAATATTACTAAATGGATTCACACATATAGGATGAGAGACACTCAATGCTCAAACAAGATTTAGGCAGAACAAAGTAAACATTCCACAACAGTACTGATCGGTGGAAGTGATTAGCAAAGGAGAGAATAATGCAATAAGAGTGGACGTTGCAATTTAGTAGTAGGGTATCATTTCATCTTTGCCTCGGTAAGAGAACGTGTTGATTCACTCGTGGATCATACTTGCGGAACTCGAGCTTTTCTGTCATCTTTCGGGGATTCTTTCTCTTCAATTAGAAAAAACCGGTGCCAGCAGCGGAGACCAACCGTATGAATATTGATCCACCCTTTGCTTTACCCATCTATTCAAAATATAAGATGACAAAGCACAAAGTCAGAAATAGCATAGAATCTCAGTTTGTAGCTAAGAAAGGAACAGATGACTTTGGTTTGCATCACAAAATTATCTACTTGGTGAGCAAGCTACCAATGCCCAGGGCCTAAAAGCATGACCATATCAGAAAAAAAGAAATTGAAATAATTCTTAAGTTCTCAAGTTTTTGACATTTAAGCATTAACCAGCATTAATAATAAGCAACTTTAAGCAAGTAAGCAGTTGTTGTGTAACGTCATACAGATGATTACAAAGCAGTCCTACTATTAAAAGACAATGTGATGAATCAATGTCAGACGTGTAATTTACTTCCAGCCAGAACCCTTAATTTAGTAACATTTTATTTCCTCTCAGTTTGAATTTCAACATTTGGAATCAAAGTTCGTCTTGGAAATTCTCATGGCCAACTAAGATCTACATACTTCACATAAAAAATCACACTCCAAACTGAAAAGATTATGGCTACAGGTGGAAGCTACAATTGTTAATCTACTTTCTGGACCATGACCACATTGAAGCTTAAGATGTAAAAAAACAAGATAGGCAAACTTCATATTCCTCCATTGAATCTGGAACAAATGATGATATAGCATAGTGAAAAAAAAAAAAAACTTGAAAACTCTGATCAAATAAGATCTAATTGATTTTAGCTCTCAACTACATCTTGGTTATTTATTTATTCATTGATATATAATAAAAAAAAATCTTTATACCATACCACTACTACCTTGACTATATACTACAATGCTTATTTGGAATAAGATCCATGTAACAGACTCAAATAGTTGGGACAAATATAGCTTGAAGATCATGATTATTGCTCAGGTTTACAACAAATATGTATGTACTAGAAATTCAACTAAAACATCATCTTGAATATTTAATGATAAAACTGTGATATATGAAACTTCTAAGGACCTTTGTAATTTGTATAGAATTTTAATTCATAGATCAAAGTATTATCAAAATGAACAATCAAGATGTATTATTATTCATTAAAAAACCAGAATCAAAATCAATCATAAGTCTCCTTGTGATTAATATAGCTTACAATAGGTGAATGAGGTAAAAAATAAATGACCATTCATAATGATAGTCAAAATTGAGATTTTACCACAATATATTCCTAGTCCAGCGAGGGACCACAAAACAGTACAACAAGCAGAAAAATGAACTTAAAATCTTAATAAGAAGAAACATCATCATCGAACTTTCTAAGTCCCAACTATTTGGTATTGGCTATATGGATCTCATATTGAAAGACCTTATGTGATACACATGGCCTCATGACCTGATCCCCATTGTTTACTAAATCAAGATGAATCACAGATATACAACATTCGACCACAGAAGATTACAGTGCAAATCACAACAACACAAAACTATTCATATAAATCACAGTCAAGATGCATGATGAATCACAAATTCTATCAGAACTGCAGTTATTAGTCACAATCACAGCAAGATAATAACAGAAAGAGTTGCTCATTTAAGCTCAACAGATCGCTATTGGAGGCTCTAGGAATATGAGAAGTCTCTATGTGGCTGTTAAGAACAACTAGCTATCTTGGCTTTTAGTAACAAGTTTAGCTATGTCTAACAATTGAGTAGATGTAAAGACTCCATAAAGTATGTCAATAGAAATGTACAGAAATCAATCTTTTCATGCAACTGAGAGGCTAGAGGGAGAATAAAGGAACCTGGACATCAACAAGAGAGTATTGTGTCCCAAGAAGATGTTCATTAACACCATGAATTGAGGGAGAATTTGATACCATAGTGATGAGTGTATGCAAGTGAATTAGTAAAATGTGTTATTCAAGTTCTACAGTGGCACTCTCAACCTCAAACAGATCATTAACTGCATAAGAATGATATGAGATCTTAGAAAAAACCTGAGGCACTTCATGACAATGATGTCAAGGATCATGTAGTGAGGGAGATGAAGGAAATGCAGATAGTCAATAATGTCTATGGAGGAAGATGCCAATAGGATTCAAATGCTTCCTGCCAATGTTTTAAAAGCCAGACTGATCATCAAACCATGCCACTGCCTGATCATGAATATAAATAGTAACAGTGTGCTGAGGTTAGTTGCTCTTACACTACGGATTGCAGTTCCAATGAAAACTATATCCTGTTTAGAGAGAGATCCAACTTATTAAAACTAAGTTAGAGTGTGAGCATGATTGCAGTCCATTTCATATAACAATCAAATGTTGATGATACACAACTTAAGCAATCTATCATAGAAAAAACAAGAACTATGATAGACATCCCATAAAGGCAAACACACATGATGGTTTGAACAAAATTATGCAAGGCAGAAACCAAATAGGAAAATAACAACAGAGCAAAAGAACAGAGGGGGAAAAAGAATAGGAAAAACAGAACACAAAGATGGAATATATTTGCTAAATCGATTTGGACTCAAAAACTGGTTTCGCGGCCGCCTCGCAAGAGGCCACGTCTCTGCCTGGCGGGGCAGCGGCCGCTTCGCGAGCAGCCGCGTCGTTGCCTGGCGGCCGGCAGGGCAGTGGTCGCTTCGCGAGCGGTTGCGTCTGCCTGGCAGTGGAGTGGGCGATCTGAATCAAGACTACGAAACTGAAAGGCGAGAGGAGAGGAGGCGTTGGCTTCCACCACTCGTCGGCGACTACCTCCGGCAGGAGTGGAGTGGGACTGGATATAGGAGGCGGCGGTGACTGCAAAGGGCAAAAGGAAGTGCGAGGAACATAAACCCTTTACATTTCGTGTGGGTATGGTTCAATTGAATCGAACCCGGTTTGATTGTTTTTTCTTTCAATATAAGTCGGGATTATGAGGAATATAAACCGTCATAATTTATCCTTTTTGTCCTATTATCATTTAATATACAAAAAAAAATACAAATTTAATATAGATTATATTTAAAATTAACAAAAAAAAATCATGTGCAAAAAATTTAAATATTATGATACATTTAAAATAAAATATAAAATTTCATGATAAATAAACAAAATAAATTCTTTATAATTTAAAAAACAATTTGTAACCCTTTTGTTTTAATTAATCCAAGTATTTAGACCTTTATCAACTAATCCTACATATGTGGGGCATCTCCTAATTTATCCATCCGATAAATTCGGAAGCATAGCGGCTTCTAACGTGGCAACCTAATAGTTTTAGTAGTTCGAGCACGACGAGCACAATACTATCCTATTTGAAAATCAAACTCTGGGTACATATAAGTATATTGTCTTGTCTCTTACCGTTATGCTATGCCCAATGACAATTTACCACCATGTGGTAAAAACAGAACTAAATGGAAATCTATATCGTATGTTTAAATAACCCAATATATGAAGCTGTCATTAACATAAGTTTTCAATATTGAATTAATTAAATATAATCTTAGATTGCATTGTAAAAAATTATTTTCACGATTCAAATTTATCATGACCTGGTCACATGATAAATTTATGATTGTGTCGAAGCTAAAATACATGTCATACAAAAAAGATCATGTGAAAAATGACTAATAAAATCATTATAGTAATTAAATTATATTTGACATAATCATAAGAATGCAATCATTTCTTTTTAATCAATATATCTAATTCTTTTAACCCTGGGTACATATGTATATTGTCCTGTCTCTTATCGTTATACTATGCCCAAGGGTAATTTGCCACCATGTGGTAAAAACAGAGCTAAATGGAAATCCATATCATATGTTTAAACAACTAATATATGAATCTATCATTAATATAAGGTCTCAAAGAAAGGTCAAAGTATACTGCATTAATTAAATACAATCTTAGATTATATTATAAAAAATTATTTTCACGATTCAAACTTATCACCAATCACTTGGTCACATAATAAATTTACATGTCATATAAAAAAGACCAGGTGAAAAAACACTAATAAAATCATTAGTCATTAAATTATATTTAGCATAATCATCATAATGCAATCAACTTTTTTATTCAATATATCTAATTCTTTTAACCGATTAATTCGAAAGGTAATCAGTTTGATCTCATGATAATTTTCCATTGACGATCAGATAAATCGGGAAGTATTCATGGAGAACCATCTAGATAGTCATGATTCTTAGACCGGCTTCTCACTAAAAAGAAAAGTCACCTATAATGTACCACAGTTGAGATTCGAACATTACATCCCTTAGTTATTCATTGAAATACCTAACTATTAGGCTATTGTCCAAGGAACAACACTTTACAACAAGTAACGAGGCAAATATAATCATTTTAACTCAGTCGCCATATATAAAAGAAAATCAAACCTTAGGTACATGCGTATATTACTCTACACCCATGAGTATATTTCTGTATCTCTTACTATGCCCAACGGATAGTAAGAGATTAATATAAAGCCTCATAGAAAGGTCAGATCATATTGAATTAATTGATGTTTAATTTAGAGGTTTGGGAATGAGAGAATAGATTTATTCTTAAACTTTATGTTTGGTTGATGGGAATGAAATCAAAATTTTGGAATGAATCATAAAAATTTGGATATGGATGAAACCTACCCCCTCCCTCCCTTGGGTTTTGATGGAATGGGAATAAGAATTAAGTTTGGACGAAAATACCCTTAGTATATTTGTTTAATTTTTCTTTCATTTTACTCTCTCTCCTTATTCTCTCTCATCATACTTTCTCTCTCCTCATTCTATCATCACATTTTCTCTCTCAACATACTTTCTCTCTCATCGCACATTCTCTACCATTTTCTCTCTATATTCTCTCACACACACTCTCTCATTATTTTCTCTCTCTTCATTCTCTCCTAGGGGTGTCAATTCGGGTGGGTCGGGTCGGGTTGGGTCGGGTTGAGTTTTTTTTTTTTTAACCCAACCCGAACCCGACCCGAACCCGAGTTCAACCCAAAACACCTCAACCCGAACCCGAACCCGACCAACCCGATCAACCCGAACCCGACCCATATAACCCGAAAATTCGATTCAAAATGACTTTTTTGGGCTATTTTCCCTATAATTCTTCACTTTTATCTCAATATTCCATCATTATCATACAAACATGATATTAATATACATAAAAATATCTAAATTTTTAAAATAAAATTTGATTTAACCCCAAAAAACCCACAAAATCCTATATTTAAGCCAACCCGGGTCAACTCGGGTCAACCCGAACCCAACCCGACCCGACCCGAAATTTTTTTACTCTCCAACCCTCCAACCTGAACCCGACCCGAACCCAAAAATGCCCAACCCGAGAAAATTAAGAAATGTTTATGAAACCTATTTAGATAGTTAATATTTTTAAACCCGTTTCTTACTTAAAAGAAAAATCTCCCACGATATACCATAGTTAAAATTCAAACCTTATATTTCTTAATTATATATTGAAATGCCTAACCATTACCTATTATCCGGGACAATACGTTTACAAAGAGAGGCAATTCAAAGAAAATCAGTAATGAGCCAAATGCGATCATTTTAACTTGGTCACTATCATTATCGAATTGTATGTGTCATGGTTAAAAACATACCACCAGCAGAACAACCGAGAAGATAGAGAGGTCGAGCGAGTGGACAAAGAGGTCGAGGCTTGCGATGGATACTGATCCTGTCGGGAATCTGGGAAGATGGGGATGCCATGATGACGTATTTGAAATGTTGACCGCATCTCCCTGACCCGGGTGGTGAGCTGTCTTCTGCGTTGACCAAGTCATCCGAAGTCCTTCGGTCAACACTACCTGCAGCCAGCGACCGGATCGCCTCGATCTCTGGTATCCCGATGCTCGAGGCGAATTCCACGGATATATGAGTGGTCAAATAATAGTAGAACAACTAACTAAATGCAAGATAAGTACAGTGACATACCCTGGCCCCGGGGGGGGCCCTCAGATGGATCGGTGAACTGGTAGTGAAGCTGATCGAGTCGCTGTAACCCGGAATAGTGTAAGCAACTGAGCCGACCGAAGAGGAGGTCCGGAGGTGACGACATGGACCTGAATACGGCCTGGATCTATAGGTGGCACACAATCGAAATACGACGGTGACACGGTCGGCATATGACATCGGCTCGCAGGCCGGAATGCGACAACGACGCGCAGGTCGGATAATACTAATAACTCACAAGCATGATAACGATATGAAACGAAATAGAACGACTCGATGGTCGACATCCAACAATGGTCAGATCTGCGCAACAAACAGTGGGCACCGACTGTAGAGTCATCGGAGTCGCCTGTAAGGCCACAAGAAGTGGTGGCAGCTGCTGGGAGAGACGACCGCGGCCGATGTACGACGCAAGATGCAGGAAGAGGCGGCGGTGGGCAGTTGCCATGGCTGCCGGAAGCGGCATTGATCGCTAGAGAGAGAGAGGCGGCGCCAGCCGCTGGGGGTAGAGGTGGTGGTTGCCGGAGGTGGTGCATGCCACTGGTGGTAGAGGCGGTGGCCGCCGGAGGTGGCACGGGCCACTAGAGGCAGCAGCGGTGGCTGCTCGAGGTGACGCCGACAGCTAGAGGTAGCCGCGATGGCCGCAGGAGGCGACGCAGGCCACTGGAGGCAGCAGCGGTGGCTGCTGGAGGTGGCGCGGGCCACTGGAGGCAGCAGCAATGGCTGCCGGAGGCGACGCCAGCCGCTGGAGGCATCAACGGCGATGGCCGCAGGAGGCGACGCAGAGCCATTGGAGGCAGCAGCGATGGCTGCCGAAGGCGACGTCGGCCGCTAGAGGCAGCGACGATGGCCGCAGGAGGCGACGCAAGCCACTGGAGGCAGCAGTGGTGGCTGCCGGAGGTGGCGCGGGCCACTGGAGGCAGCAGTGGTGGCTGCCATGAATAGTGCATCTTATAAACTCAAAGCCCTGATCTTGCAAATGACTGAACTGCCCCTCCCTTTCTCCCTAATCACTCCTACGCCCCAAGCTGCATTCGCATCACAAGCCTCCCCTTCAAGTCTAGTCGAAGGAGGCGCGAGTCCGACTGACTAGACCAAGCCCGAAACAGAATCGCTACCAAACGCGAAATCGGATCACTGGACTCGTCTTATCATGTCAAACGAGTAGCCATGGTGATGCCGAGCGAGTGACTCAAGTAGTATCGAGCGAGTGACGAGAAATAGTGTGATCCAGGCAACAGAGATAATGTTGATCAGGTAGAAAGACGAGCAATCGAGCCAAGCGCGTGATTGAGAAGATGTCGATCAGGCAACCGTAAAAATGTGAACCGAGTAATCGAGAGAGCGTCGCACAAGAGATGGTTGCGATTGTAGGGACCTTTGTGCCCGCTAGAGGAGGGTGAACTTCGGTTCTCGCTCACGTCTTGCGTCATTTGCTTCATCTTGATGATTTGCAGCGGAATACAACTTGAAGACAAACTATACAATGCTAACAAGTAGATTTACTTGGTATCTACCTCAAGAAGAGGTGACTAGTCCAAGGATCCACACACTCACGCACCCTCCACTATGAAAACACTCTTTTACGGTAACTATCGAAGGCGGAGAAGCCTTACAAGCTCACAATACAACAAGAATACAAAGAGAAGCAAATACAAGGGAGATCTTACAAGATTAGTACAATAAACCCTAACCCTAGCTTCTTCCTCTTGTTGTAACTCGCCTCTTGACTTGGATGTGCCTCCAAGAACCTTCAAGAACTGGCGGTGAGAATCAAGGAATTGCTGTGGAGCTTTGCTGTGAGCACTCGTAGAGAAGAAACGAAGAAGTGCCGAAGGAATCGCACGCCAACGGCTAAAACCTGCGCCAACGGTCGAATCTCAATCGATTGGATTGCTCCCAATCAATTAGGAAGGCTTTGGATTGATCGGTCGATCGATCCAGAGCACCTCTGTGCTCTCTGGAATCACCCTGAATCGATTGTCCGATCAATTCAAGGCTTCTCGAGCGATTTCCAGCGCTCCAATCGATCGGTTGATCGATTGGTGGTTTCAATCGATCAATTGATCGATTCAGAAGCTTACTGTTCACTCAGAAACTCTCCCAATCGATTGACCAGTCGATTGGGAGAAGTTTTGATCGATTACCCAATCAATCCAGAGCTTTTCTGCACAAACTCGCGTCAACCAATCGATTGACCAATCTATTGAACCCCCCCCAATCGATTGTCCAATCGATTGAAACCCGGAAAACTGTGTAGAGCTTGAAATTAGCTTCGTTTCGCATCCGATATCACCTCATTCAGATATCCAAGTTAAAAGTTGTGGCCTTCGGAAGTTTACTACGTCTGAACTTCCTAGTTCCATGCCAACTCCCTATTGGACTTACGACCGCTAAGAGTTCGGTCAACTTTTGACCCATTTGGACTTTCTCTTTGCCAACTTCTCGTTGGACTTCTAATCACCAAGTATGGTCCTCCATGACCCACTTAGACTTTCACCAGATGTCCTGTCATCCTTGAACCATCTGGATTTTCCGTGTCTGACTTCTCACCAAGACTTCCCAATTGCCTGGCTTCTCACCAAGACTTTCTCTTTTGCCAAGATCACACTTGGACTTTCAGTTGCCTGACTCCTCATCAGGACTTCCCAAATGTCTGGCTCCTCACCAGGACTTTCTCCTTTGCCAAGTTCACACTTGGACTTTCCAATTTGCCTAACCTCCAGTTAGGACTTCCATACGCCTAACATCCAGTTAGGACTTTCATATGCCTAACCTCCAGTTAGGACTTCCATCACTGCTTAAACTCCAGTTAGGACTTCACCACTGCCTAACCTCCAGTTAGAACTTCCCCAGTCAAGTCTCCTGTCATCCCTGACCTACTTGACTTGTCTTCTTATCAACCTGGTCAACCCTTTAACCATCTCCACAACCGGACCATTGCCCTAGCAATCTCCATATATTGTCAAATATCAAAATTCAAATCCCGACTCAAGCTTGACTCGACTCAAGCTTAGTCAAACTAGTCAACCTTGACCAAGGGAAATTGCCCCAACAACGATGTCGAGCGAACTACGAGAAATAATACCAAATCGACAACCAGACCGATGCTGAATCGAGCGGTCGGGCGACAAGCGAGACGCCGAGCGGGCTATCGAAAAAGTATCACCCAATAGATCATAAAATGTTGGCCGAGCGGATGACTAAGCAATACCGATCAGATGACTATGAGAGTGCTGAACAAGTAGCCTAGAGAATGTCGTCCGGGCGATCATAAACTGACGACCACGAGGATGTCGAGCAAAACAATGAGTGGCTAAGTGGACGATCAGGCGTAGGATTAGGTGGTTGCCAAAGTGTTGACCGAGCGACGAAAAATAGTGCCGAGTGGCTACCAGGTAAGCTCTCTGCGAACGCCAAGTGAGTGCATAGGTGAATATCGAGCGAGTGACGAAGCAATGCCGGGCGGAAGTGGAGCTTGAAAACGGATCGGAAGCATAGCCCGCAAAATCACATGCTCACGGAAACGAAAGTCGTGAGCCGAGCCGGCGCATCACCTGCGAACTGAACGAGAGTATAACCCATGAATCAGAAACGCACGAAAGCGAAAGTCATAAGCCGAACGGGCACACGCACGTGAACTGAACTGGAGTGTAGCCCGTGAGTCGAAGGCGCATGGAAGCGAAAGTCGCCAGCCGAGCGGGCGCATCGCCCGTGAGATATTCTGGTGCAAAATCAATGGAGATACTCTTGTTTGTGACCATCGGAGATAGCTCGACCCTGAACAGGGGAGATAAGATGCTCTTATAAGTCGGTGTATGACCAGTGAGAAGCGCCCGACTCTGAACAGGAGAAATGAGAGATCTGATAAGTAGGTCCGCGACCAATAAAGGCCGCTCGACCCTGAGCGGGGGAATGAAGTACGCTCGACCCCGAACGGGGGAGATAGCAGGTCTGATAAGCTGGTGCGAGGCCAGCAATGACGCCTTGATCCCAACCAGGGAAAATAGGAAATCTGATGTGCTGATTCGCGAATATCGACGACCGCTCGACCCCGAATGGGGGAGATAGGAGATCATCCAATACGCTCGACTCCGAATGGGGGAGACAGATGCTCTGATAAGCTCAACCCCGAACGGGGGAGATAAATGCTCTGATAAGCTCGACCCCGAATGGGGGAGAAAGAATATCTGATGGACCGGTCCATGAAGGCGGGGGTTTAACGTCGCCGCTTGACGGTCTTCAAACTGGGTATTTATAGTCGCCGGTTCGACTCTGGCGTTTAACGTCGCCGCTCGACGGTCTTCGAGCCAGGTATTTATAGTCACCGGTTCGACTCTGCGTTTAACGTCGCTGCTTGACGGTCTTCAAGCCGGGTATTTATAGTCGTCGGTTCGACTCTAGCGTTTAACATCACCACTCGACAGTTTTCGAGCCGGGTATTTATAGTCGCCGGTTCGACTCTGGCGTTTAATGTCGCCGCTCGACAGTCTTCGAGCCAGATATTTATAGTCGCCGGTTCGACTCTGGCATTTAACGTCGCCGCTCGACGGTCTTCGAGCCGGGTATTTATAACCGCTGGTTCGACTCTGGCGTTTAACGTCGCCGCTCGATGGTCTTCAAGCCGGATATTTATAGTCGTCGGTTCGACTCTGACATTTAACGTCGCCGCTCGACGGTCTTCGAGCCGGGTATTTATAGTCGCCTGTTCGACTTTGGCGTTTAACGTCGCCGCTCGACGGTCTTCAAGCCGGGTATTTATAGTCGCCGGTTCGACTCTAGCGTTTAACGTCGCCGCTCGACTGCCTTTAAGCATAACTCAAACCTGGCCGATCGTCACGGAGTCTTCGACAATGAGCTCACAACTCAGATAATGTACACCCGGCCGATTGGCACGGGGTCTTCGACATCGAGCTCGTGGCTCGGATAATATACGTCTTCCAACCATCGCAGACTCGGATAATACCACTTCCTTTGGAGCGAGGGGTCTTGACATCGAGCCCTGCTTGGCTATACCGTACCGATCCGTCGGTCGGGGTCGACATCGAGCCCATGACTCGGCTAATATATGTTAGGATCCTCAGCGGCTAGAGAGGGTGAGTAGTCGACCCCATTCGCTCGATTCTTTCACAATGTCGAGTTAGGAATGAATAAAACAATAGAAGCGGAAAGAAATCAAACCTCAAACTCGATGGATGTAACGAGGTTCGAGATTAGGCTCCTACTCCTCGGCGTCCGTAAGGTGGACGAGTCCGGTCAATCGGTGGATGAGTCCCGAGAACCGCTAATATAAACTCCTTATGGGTGGAGAAACCTGCCACACTCTTTTGCAACAAAGCAAACAAAGGAGTACAACAGTGGAGAAAACAAACAAGAACAATAGAAATTGTAATACACTCTTGTTGATCGAACCTTGATGAAGCGGCTTTTCTCGGATCCGGCTAGAACACCGGGGAAACTCACGCGAGCTTGAGTTCAGTAACTCAACAACGAGAGCTCAACCAAAGCTCAGAGAAGCGTAAAGATTAAGAAGAGCAAGAACATTTGGCTCGCAGGTAGCCCTCCTTTTATAACTGCGAAAGCGAAGAAAACACGGAGAAGAAATCAGCTGCTATGGCGCTGCGGCTAGTACTGATCGTCGGGACCGATCAGACCTATTCGATCGGTCCCGATCGATCGCTTCTTCACTGCCCACCGCGGGGTTACGGCTCGACCGTCGGACGATCAGCAACCGGATCGGTCCACCGATCCCAACCTCACGACGCCTCTCGGCCCCGATCCCAGGCCGATCGGGACAGGCTGCGGATCGGCCTCTCTGCCTCTGTCGATCGGTCACTGATGCCAACGCTGGGTCTCGGTCACCGATCCGAAACAAACAAGTATCACCGATCGGTTTGGTGACCGATCCGAGCTGGGTGGCCAAACCAAGTCCCAAGACTTCAAACCAATATCCGTCACCATTGGTACTTCACTAACTCATCCGGTCACTCCCTTGACCGCTAGAACTCCACGCAAGTGTCGGTCAATCCTTTGACCTACTTGGACTTTCCAACACCGTAAGTCCGATCATCCCCGATCCATCTGGATTTCCTTGCCGGCTTCACTCACAGGACTTTCACCTCACCAGGATTTCCACATTGCCTAACATCCAGTTAGGACTTTCCCTTGCCTTACCTCCACTGTGACTTTACTCACGTAGACTTCTTACCTTTGCTAGTCATCCAGTCAGGACCTTCACATCACTAGGATTTCACTCACCATATTTTCCAATAATATTAACTTCCTAGTTCGATTTCACCAACTTCACTCACTAGGATTTAGGCTGATTTTCTTACTCTTCACAGGACTTCACCTTTCACCTACTTCACTCACTATTTTCACTGGATTCACTCACCGGGTTTCCATTGCACGGCTTCACTCACTGGGACTTTTCCCGCCAAACTCCCTGTTTGGACTTTCCCGCCAAGTCTCCATACTTGGACTTTTCGCGCAAGCTCCCTGCTTGGCAAGTCCCCATACTTGGACTTTTCAGCAATCCCTCGTCACTTTTCCGTGCCAAGTCTCCATACTTGGACTTTTCCCGAATCAGTCAAGTCAACCTTGACCTACGGTTGCGCCGATAATCTCCCAAACATCTATTCTTGTCCCACATCAAGAATAGAACTCTCTCATGAGTGTCAAACATCAACATGCAACACAACTAGTCCACTGACTTCAAGGTTGACAATCAGCCGATCAAAATCTAGTCCCTAGCAAATCCAACTCATCGCGGAATGAGTTTGACCCAAGGTTGCACCAACAATCTCCCTTGATGTTTGACAAAATCATAATCAAGTTAGGTTAACAACTAACTTAGGTTTTCCAACCATCTTCCAATGTCCAATGTTCTTTCCTTGAACATTCTCTAGACATTCTCCCTTAGGTTAACCTGATAACCTAACTTGTCTCTAATAATTCTCCCCTTGACACACATCAAAAGTATTCCAATGTTCTTCCTCGAACATTCCTTGACAATCTTCCCCTAGCTTAGGTTAAACCGATAACCTAACTTGGGTTCTCCAATAATTCTCCAATGAACACTCTCCCTTTTGACACACATCAAAAGGAGGGTATAAGGTCAAGAGTTTCTTCCCAATGAAAGTCCCATACCTTTCATTGAAACTTTTTTCCCTTGATACTAAGCTCAACAATCCCTAGTGATAATCCCATATCACTAATCCTCGAAACTCTTAAAAGTCAACTCCCTTGACTAATAGTTAAAACTCCCTAAGGCCAACTCCCTCGACCATTGCACCAATGTCTTGGAGAGTTTCAAACCTTTAGAAATCTAAAACCAACTTTCATTGAAATTTCGGACATCGAATTTGACATCACGCTTATCGACTCACCGGATCGGTCACGGACCGATCCATGACTGGATCGGTCCAGACCGATCCAGCCTCTGGATCGGTCGATCAGACCGATCACGGGGATTTCGATTTTTCCTCTCAAATTGAAACCCTAATAAATTCAGAAAATTCGAAAATTGTGAAATTTTGAGGATACATTCCTCATATCATACACTATGGAAAATAATTTTCTATGAAAATAGTTTCCATTTTCAAATCTTGATACAAAGTAAAACTTTGAAATAGTTGAAGTTTTAACTCAACTTTGTATCATAATGTTCAATGATGAATGCTATCACTAGGAAAGCTTCATCAAGGTTTTTCAAATCAATTTTAAAATGCTTTTAAAACCATTTGAATTTAGGACCATAATCTTAGGGCTAAATGTACATGACTTGTACATAAGCTTTCCTATGATCCTCCGTTTCTTGAATTAGGGTCATCTAGGTACAAGAATTATGCACCTTGATCCTAACTCATGATCCTAATATCTCACACACATCTAAGGTGTATCAAACCACATTCAAGTCAATTTGATGTGAGATATGGGTTAAGGTCAACTTAGGCTAAGTTCTCATGCATTTTCTAAACATCAATTTGATCTCAATATCAAAATGTGTTTTTCCTTAAATCAATTACATTGATTATAATGCAAGAGATGATGACATGGCATATAATGATATCATAAGTAAAAACATGTGCCAATGTCATGATGTCATGGCATAAAGTTTGAAAACTTAAATAAAGCATGACATATAAACTAGCCTAGCACTATCATGACATTTCAAATGATGATAAAACTAAACATGATGTCATGACATGTCATATGGCAAACAACCATGGTAAGTTAACACAAATAAAATACCTAGATTACCTATCTAAGTATCCTTAATCTCTTAGTTAACTTAAATTCTAATCCTAGATTGCCCATATATCCCTAAGAGAAAACCAAAATCCCAATTATGGTTTTTCTCTAGGTTTCCTTAAATTGTGCCAAATAAGATTAAAATATTCTCACTTTGGCACACTTTACTCTTCCAAGGAGTGAATGATAAAGATTATCCCCTTTCATTTTCAAAGGTTCCCAAAAACCTTGAAAATGCTCCTTGAGTGTCAATTTCCTCAAAGTTGGGTTAACTACCCTTCTTATTGGAGTTGACACTCTCTAACCCATCTATGGGGTAGAGAAAATGCTCCTAGGAACCCAATACCTACTTGAGCTCATTGGGTTCACTAAAAATTCACTAGGGATGACTTCCCTAGCAACCCTCTAATGACCCTCTTAGGCTTTAAAGCCTTGGTCATTTGGGTCTCATCAAGATCAACTCTAGGGGTGACTCCCTTGTGATCTTCCTAGCCCTAGGTTTTGTTCCATAATCAGATGGAACATTGTGGTAAGTGGGCTTGACCACTTGGGACTTAGGTTTGTGACCCAAACCTTTCTTGTCCTTGGGCTTTGGTTTGACCCTTAAACCCTAGAGATGACTTCTCCAAGTTCTTAAGAGCCTTTTCCAAAGTATCAAGTCTTGACCTCAAGACTTGATTCTCCTCTCTAATACCTCAATTTTTGATTTGTCATTTTCTTTGAGGTATTCCTAGGCATGTCTAGTTGTTTTGGGGTTTCTACCTAGGTTCTCCTTAGCCTTAGATGAGTTAATTCTGGGGTTAGCATTTCTAGAATTGTTCTTATCTAGGCTAACATGTTAACACCCAAGCATGTGTATCGATTTCTAATGTTATCATGCTTATCATTATTGACTAGTGCAATAAAATTTCTAGCATGCATCTTACTAGTATTGCAGAATGAGACTTAAATGATACCTAGGGTTTGCCTTAGCTCCCTATAGAAGTGCTCGGTCTCTTGCCCTTGTGAGGTTGCCTCCCCTCGGACAATGGCTCCCTTTGCTTGCATTGGAAGCACCGATGTGCTCCTTGCCCTTGCGTTTGGCTTCCTTGACCTTTGGCGCGGTGGAGTCTTTCTTACCCTCTTTGGACACTTACTCTTGTAGTGCCCAAATTTCCCTACACTCAAAACACATTATATGCAATTTACTTGAACTTAAAGTGTTTGAGTTACCTAGGATTGAGGATGAATGGATGTTCTCTTCTTCATCCCTCCCGGAGGTAGAAGCTTCTTCTTCGTGCTCCGAACTTGAG
Organism: Zingiber officinale; assembly: GCF_018446385.1. Lineage (NCBI taxonomy): Eukaryota > Viridiplantae > Streptophyta > Magnoliopsida > Zingiberales > Zingiberaceae > Zingiber > Zingiber officinale. The sequence continues at coordinate 80,597,192 of NC_055995.1, forward strand.
CAAGAGGAACTCTCCTCCTCTTCTTCCTTGGATGTTGAGTAGCCCTCAACTCCCAATTTGCTCCCTCCATGATGTGAGCTACTTGGCTCACTCCTCTTCATGGCTTGAGTGGAGCTCTCCTCATGGTACTTGGCCAAGTTATCCCACAATTCCTTGGCATTGTTGTATCTTACACAAAATATTAGTAGGTAATGAAAATTCAATTGTTTTAGTTACCTCATTGTTGATCGTGGATTGGTGGACTTGTTCCTTCGTCCACTTGTTCTTCTCTAGAGGCTCTCCTTCTTTATCCATTGGAGGAGAAAACCCTTCTTGTACACAAAACCAGTTCAACATATTAGTCCTAAGAAAATACATCATCCTTACCTTCCAATATGTGAAGTTGTCGTTGTAGAAGGGTGGAATGTTGCTCGGCTAATATACACCCGGCCGATCCGCACGGGGTCTTCGACATCGAGCCCATGACTCGGCTAATATATGTTAGGATCCTTCGTACGGCTAGAGAGGGGGGGTGTGAATAGCCGACCCCAATTCGTTCGATTCTTTCTACAATGTCGAGTTAGCGCAGCGGAAATAAAACAATAGAAGCGACAAAGAAAGAAATCAAACCTCAAACTCGATGGATGTAACGAGGTTCGGAGATTAGGGCTCCTACTCCTCGGCGTGTCCGTAAGGTGGACGAGTCCGGTCAATCCGTCGGTGGATGAGTCCCCGGAGAACCGGCTAATATAAACTCCTTATGGGTGGAGAAACCTCGCCACACTCTTTTGCAACAGCAAACAAAGGAGTACAACAGTGGAGAAAACAAACAAGAACAATAGAAATTGTAATACACTTGCTTGCCTCTTGTTGTCGACTGGAACCTTGATGAGCGGCTTCTCGGATCCACGGCTAGAACACCAGGAAACTCACGCGAGCTTGACGAGTTCAGAACTCGGCACAATGAGAGCTCAACAAAGCTCGGCGGAAGCGAAAAGATTCGCGAAGAAGAAGCGGTAACATTTGGCTCGCGGTAGTAGCCCTCCTTTTATAACTGCGAAAGCGAAAACACGAAGAAATCTGGCCGTTGCGGCCGGCGGCTAGTACTGATCGATCGGGACCGATCAGGACCTATTCGTCGGTCCCGGACCGATCGACTTTCTTCCTGACTGCCCACCTTACATGCGGGTTACGATCGGTGCGTGGACCGATCGAGCCACTGGATCGGTCCGCGACCGATCCCAACCTCAGCGACATCGTCTCGATCGGTCCCGACCGATCGGGACGGCTTTGTCGATCGTGGACCGATCGGCTGCCTCTCTTTGCCTCTGTTAGCTGCGATCGGTCACGGGACCGTCGATGCCGACGAAACTTCGATATCGATCGGTCACGGACCGATCGTAGCAAACAAGTATCCGGATCGGTTTGGTGACCGATCCGGAGCTAGGTTTGGCCCAAACCAAGTCCCAAGACTTCCAACCAATATCCGGTCAACCTTGACCTATTGGTACTTCATCCCTAACATCCGGTCACTCCCTTGACTGCTAGAACTCCACGCCAAGTGTCCGGTCAATCCCTTTGACCTACTTGGACTTTCCAACACCGGAAGTCCGATCATCCCGATCCATCTGGATTTTCCTTGCCGCTTCACTCACGGGACTTTCACCGCTTCACTCACGAGGATTTCCACGTTGCCTAACATCCAGTTAGGACTTTCCCAGCTTCACTCACGGGACTTTCCACACTGCTGGCTTCACTCACGGGACTTTCCACGCCTAACATCCAGTTAGGACTTTCTCATTCACCTAGCTTCACTCACTAGGATTTTCACAGCTTCACTCACATTTTCCACACACCTAACATCCAGTTAGGACTTCCCATTCACCTAGCTTCACTCACTAGGATTTTCACGCCTCACTTCATTTTCCAGATGCTGGCTTCACTCACCGGACTTTCACCTTCACCTAGCTTCACTCACTAGGATTTTCACTGGATTCACTCACCAGGATTTCCCGGCTTCACTCACGGGACTTTCCCCTGCGAAACTCCTGTTTGGACTTTCCCGATGCCAAGTCTCCATACTTGGACTTTTCGCGTGCCAAGCTCCCTGCTTGGACTTTTCCGTGCCAAGTCCCCATACTTGGACTTTTCCAGTGCCAAGCTCCCTGCTTGGACTTTTCCGTGCCAAGTCTCCATACTTGGACTTTTCCCGAATCAGGTCAACCAGGTCAACCTTGACCTACGGTTGCACCAATAATCTCCCAAACATCTATTCTTGTCCCACATCAAGAATAGAACTCTCTCACGAGTGTCAAACATCAACATGCAACACAACTAGGTCAACCTTGACCTAAGGTTGCACCGACAATCTTCCCAAGTCAAACATCAAAATACAACTCGAGTCACGTCAACTCGAGTCGGGTCAACCAGGTCAACCTTGACCTAAGGTTGCACCAACAATATACACACGGCCGATGGGCACGGGGTCTTCGACATCGAGCCCGTGGCTCGGATAATATACGCCCGACCGATCGGCACGGGGTCTTCGACATCGAGCCCGTGGCTTGGTTAATATACACCCGGCTGATCGGCACGGGGTCTTCGACATCGAGCCCATGGCTCGGCTAATATACACCTGGCCGATCGTCACAGGGTCTTCGACATCGAGCCCGTGGCTCGGATAATATATACTCAGTCGATCGACACGGGGTCTTGGACATCGAGTCAGTGGCTCGGATAATATACGTCCGGCCGATCGGCACGGGGTCTTCGACATCGAGCCCGTGGCTCGGCTAATATACACCCAGTCGATCGGCACAGGGTCTTCGACATCGAGCCCGTGACTCGAATAATATATGCCCAACCGATCGGCACAAGGTCTTCGACATCGAGCCCGTGGCTCGGCTAATATACACCCGGCCGATCGGCACGGGGTCTTCGACTTCGAGCTCGTGGCTCGGATAATATACGCCCGCCCGATCTGCACAGGATCTTCGACATCGAGCTTGTGGCTCGGCTAATATACACCCGGCCGATCGGCACGGGGTCTTCGACATCGAGCCTGTGGCTCGGCTAATATACGTCCGGCCGATCGGCACGGGATCTTCGACATCGAGTCCGTGGCTCGGATAATATACGCCCGGCCGATCGGCACAGGATCTTCGACATCGAGTCTGTGGCTCGGCTAATATACGCCCGGTCGATCGACGCGAGGTCTTCGACATCGAGCCCGTGACTCGAATAATATACGTCCGGCCGATCGACACGGGATCTTCGACATCGAGCTCATGGCTCGGATAATATACGCCCGGCAGATCGGCACGGGGTCTTCGACATCGAGCCCATGGCTCAGATAATATACGGTCGGCCGATCGGTACGAGGTCTTCGACATCGAGCCCGTGGCTCGGCTAATATACACCCGGTCAATCGGCACGGGGTCTTCGATCGAGGAACTAGGGCAGATCATATAACTGAAAGAGAAAAGATAACGCAAAAACTGACCTACCGACTAGCAAAGGATCTGACTCAGTTCCTCGACTCCCGAATACCCGTGGAGTGAGGAGAATGACACATTCGTCGAAACCTACCGAGGTCATGAGGATGGTAGAATTTTTCGGCGTCATCCATCTTAACGTTCCAGATTAGGTGTGTTCCCACAGACGGCGCCAATTTGATCATGTCAGGAATCTGGGAAGATGGGGATGCCGGAATGATGTGTCTGGAATGTTGACTGCATCTCCCTGACCCGGGTGGTGAGCTGTCTTCTGCGTTGACCAAGTCATCCAAAGTCCTCTGGTCAATGCTACCTACACCCAGCGACCGGGTCGCCCCTGTCTCTAGTACTCCGATGCTCGAGACGGATTCCACGGATATATGAGTGGCCGAATAATAGTAGAACAACTAACTAAATGCAAGATAAGTACAGTGACGTACCTTGACCCAGGGGGACGCCCTTGGATGGATCAGTGAACTGGTAGTGAAGCTGATCGAGTCGCTGTGACCCAGAATAGTGTATGCATCTGAGCCGACTGAAGAGGAGGTTCGGAGGTGACGACATGGAGCCGAATACGACCTGGATCTAAAGGTGGCACACAATCAAAATACGATGGCGACACAACTAGTATATGACCTCGGCTCGCAGGCCAGAATGCGACAATGGCGCGCAGGCCGGATAATATTAATAACTCACAAGCATGATAACGATACGAAATGAAATAGAACGGCTCGATGGCCGACATCCAACAATGGTCAGATCTGCGCAGCAAACAGTGGGCACCGACTGTAGAGTCATCAGAGTCGCCTGTGGGTACGCTAGAGTCGCCTGTAAGGCCACAAGAAGTGGTGGCAGCTGCTGGGAGAGACGGCGACGACCGCTGTACGGCGCTAGACGCGGGAAGAGGCGGCGGTGGCAGTTGCCATGGCCGCCGGAAGCAGCACTAACCGCTAGAGAGAGAGAGAGGCGGTGGCCGCCGGAGGCGTCGCCAGCCGCTGGGGGTAGAGGCGGTGGCCGCCGGAGGTGGCGCGAGCCACTGGAGGTAGAGGCGGTGGCCGCCGGAGGTGGCGCGTGCCACTGGAGGCAGCAGCGGTGGCTGCCGGAGGTGACGTCGGCCGCTGGAGGCAGTGGCGATGGCTGCAGGAGGCGACGCATGCCACTGGAAGCAGTAGCGGTGGCTGTCGGAGGCGACGCCGGCCGCTGGAGGCATCAGCGGCGATGGCCGCAGGAGGCGACGTAGGGCCATTGGAGGCAGCAGCGGTGGCTGCCGGAGGCGACGCCGGCCGCTGGAGGCAGCGGCGATGTCCGCAGGAGGCGACGCAGGCCACTGAAGGTAGCAGCGGTGGCTATCGGAGGTGGCGCGAGCCACTGGAGGCAGCAACGGTGGTTGCTGGAGGCGACGCCGGCCGTTGGAGGCATCAGCGGTGATGATCGCAGGAGGTGACGTAGGGCCACTGGAGGTAGCAGTGGTGGCTGCCGGAGGCGATGTCGGCGTAGAGAAGGGACTCCTTCCCCGTGTGTGAGCTCGGCGGCGGAGAAAAAGCCAGCCCCTTTCTTCCTCATGAATAGTGCATCTTATAAACTCAAAGCCCTGATCTTGCAAATGACTGAACTGCCCCTCCCTTTCTCCCTAATCACTCCTACGCCCCAAGCTGCATCCGCATCAGATACAGTTTCCTTGAAACAGATTCGCTTCACCTCTGACTGTGTTTCAAAGTTTTCTCGGGTCGTCTATTTCCTAAAATACAACGATTAATTGTGACGCGCACGAAGCACTCGTGGTTACCACGGTGAACTAAGAGTTACCCGACTGCTACCACAGATAATCTGCCAAGCAAGAGATGCAGAACAAAGGAGGGAAACAGAGGGGAACGAAGGTGGAGAACTACTACTTGTGTGTCTATTGCCTGTGATCGCCCACTTGGACAAATTTTATCCTGACCAGTCCGACATTCAACGCGCGCAGGTCGTGTTCGCACATGAGTCAACTTAATTCAATGCAATTGAAGCCCTGAATTTATAGCATCTAGGCGTGAAAGAACCTCTCCCGCATTTATTCACATCATCAATGCATGTAAATCAATATAAACCAACTAATATGCTTTGAAACTCCCAATGTGAGACTAAAATCTCATTCACAATGAAACTTCATACCTCTTCCATATCTTCTTCATACACATATATCCAAGAGTTATCACTTTGACCATATTCATCAAACTGAATTTGTTATAACCATTCTATTTAATGCAAAAGTGAAACGTTTTTTTTTCTTCCTGCAACACTTCGTATCCGAACTGTATTTATCTTTTATTTTGCAGCAAGAACACTTCCTATGCGATGCACAAACTAAACTGAAACAATAAATCACAAGTGAAAGGTTTTTACTTGGATATAGTCATATAGTGATACCAATGCCTATGAGCACATCCTGTGCCCTTAAATTCGTAGTATGGAGTCAACACGACGAAAACTAAAGGTGGAAATTCAACATGGTATCACAATAACATTTTATCCATTCTTCTAAATCAGTTAACTAACTATATAAATCATCATCATCAGCATCGACAGTTGGGGTTGCAAAAGGGTCTGCTCCAGGTGTAGCTTCAGAACGATCGGCAAAACGGAACTCACTGCCAAGACCCCGTGACTGCTGCAAAGTTTGAGCAAATGCTTGGTACTTGCGAATGTCAGCGTCGCTGACACTCCTGCGGGCAAACTTCATTGACTCTTCAAAATGAACGGCTTTGATCTCTGCTATGTCATCAGCCTCATCGTCTTCCTCCATGGCTTCAGGATTTTCACTCTTCCTCTTTTCTCTTTCAATGTCCTGCAGAACAAGGTGACCAGAATTTTCTAACCCAATCACTGCAGGAAAATCAGAAAGGAACTACATTGACGAAAAATAGTTATGAAAGTGCTCATACCAGAATTATATCTATAAACCAGCTGTATTTCAAAATAAAAACAAGTATACAATAATAAAAAAAAGTGTGAGCCATGAAATGTTGAAGGTTAGGTTCTGAAACACGAATAGCACAACTGATGAATTGATTCAACAAACTGGCGCTATCAGTGTAATGGAATTGTTCCAAATGTTGTAGTTCCAGCACCTATTTCTCCCACACAACTTCTTGCCAGTTATAATAAAGCTTAGCTTACATGCAAAGTTGCAGGTTTCTATTGAAAAGAAAACCTGATAAGTTTGTGTTTTTTAAATGCAAGATCAGTAACATTTGGCATGCTATAAATTTGCACTGCAGTAGTAACAGAAACAAGTGAACCAATACAGAAATGGCATTACCTTTTCAATGTTTTCTCTAATGGCATACTTGCATGCCCGCTGACAAATTTCTGTGATGTCCGCACCACTAAATCCCTGAGTGTACTTCGCAAGAGCCCTCAGCTCAACATCTTTTGCCACTGGAGATTTTCTTAGGCAAGCTTTAAAAATTTGGTACCGAGAGGCCTCATCTGGTAAAGGAATATAAATCAACTGGTCCAACCGGCCAGGCCTAAGCAGAGCAGGATCTATGATATCTGGTCTGTTGGTTGCCCCGATAATGAATACAGTTTTCTTGGCATTCATGCCATCCATCTCTGTCAGTAGCTGATTAAGAACCCTATCAGCAGCACCTCCTGCATCACCGACACTGCTGCCTCTCTACAGGGACAAAACAAAACAGTTAGAGTTGAAGACAAACTGAAACGGCAAAAGTTGACAACAATAGCTAACCTGAGTCGCAATGGAGTCAAGTTCATCAAAAAAGAGCACACATGGTGCAGATTGGCGAGCCTTATCAAATATTTCACGCACATTTGCTTCGCTTTCACCAAACCACATGGTCAGCAATTCAGGACCCTTCACACTAATGAAATTAGCTTGGCATTCATTAGCAATGGCCTTAGCTAGCAATGTTTTACCACATCCCGGTGGTCCATAAAACAAAACTCCCTTGGAAGGAGACATTCCAAACTTCTCAAACTTCTCAGGATGCTCAACTGGATATTGGACAGTCTGCAGAAGAAAAAAAATAATCAAAAATCACTGTCAAGCACTCGGTGGGCATAAAACATCAAAATATCCATGAAACTACCTCTTGCAGCTCCCTCTTGACATTTTCCAGCCCACCAATATCATCCCAGCTGACATTTGGTACTTCGACGACCTTATCAAAATCCAAAAAACTATCAGCATTTCTCAAGGATAAATGAATATACCAGCTTATATCCCAAGTGCCAAAAGCATTTGAAGAAGAAAAAAAGGATTTTTTTTTTAGGCCATTCAATAACCTATGGCAGTAGCCACAAGTTGCCAACCAGACATTTGAGTTTATAGGATTTTTTTTGAGCTGAAAAGTGTCGTTTAAATTAGAAAAAAACATCAATCTCAAATTTCTTATTTTCAACTTTTAGCAATGTAGTAAACTAAAGCAATTGAAAATGATTATAGTTATCAATGAAGACTTACAGTTTCACGGAGAGCAGATGGGTTACTAGATCCCAAAGCAGTCTTAAAATGTTCATTTGTAACAGCCATAGAGTTGAGAATCTCTGCATCAATTGATTCATCTTCTAGATCAATTATGTCCATCTTTTCCCGGATACACTGGAGAGCAGCTTCAGTGCATAAAGCAGCAAGGTCAGCCCCAACATAGCCATGTGTGTCCTTAGCAATCCTTTCCAAATCAACCTGCATTATAGAAAGCAAACTGCATAAAATCAACATTCACTGCCACATGTTTATTGAACAAGGTAACAACAATTGGCAAATGGTCACTTACATCATCAGATAGCTTCATGTTCTTAGTATGGATGCGAAGAACCTCCAATCGTCCAACCTCATCAGGGACACCAATGTCAATTTCTCTGTCAAACCTACCGAATCGTCTAAGAGCTGGATCAATACTGTTCGGCCTGTTGGTAGCTCCAATGACCATTACATGAGCACGTGACTTCAACCCATCCATCAGTGTTAATAGTTGAGAAACTATACGCCTTTCAACTTCCCCATGAGTTTTTTCTCTCTTGGGAGCAATGGAATCAAGCTCATCAATAAAGATAATTGAGGGTGCATTTTTCTCTGCTTCTTCGAAAGCCTTCCTCAAATTACTCTCACTCTCACCAGCTAGCTTTGACATGATCTCTGGGCCATTGATGCAAAAGAAAAAGGCTCCCGTCTCATTTGCAACTGCTCTTGCTATTAAAGTCTTACCTGAACCAGGTGGTCCATACAACAAAATACCTTTTGGCGGCTTGACGCCAATAGATTTAAATAATTGAGGATGTCTTAGAGGAAGCTCTACTAGCTCTCTTATTTGAGCCATTTGTTTCCTAACTCCTCCAACATCATCATAACCTACCTCATCAAGCCTGTCTTCGTCTTCTCTTTTTACAGGCTCCCCCTCACAGAAAATCTCAGTATCAGGAGCGACAATACAGTATTCAGCAGGATCAGTTTCTATAACCTTAAACTCAACACTCCTCATACCCCCTCTGACGAGGAAAAGATCCCCTTTTCTAACAGGACGATAGGCTTCTAGAAAATAAGCTGCAAAAATGTTAATTGTTAAGTTAAAAGAGAATAATAAAGAAAGCAAGTCACGAGTATCAGATAACTCCAGCCTTCGTAAGTATTGTTAAAGCTAGCATAAATTTTCATGTGGTTCCAATATATTGAAACCATATTAACATAGGGTAAAAATGCAATGGTATGCATAAATTCACAAGTATAATATTGCGTATGGAAAATAGGATTAGGAACTGATCAAATTGAAACTGAATAAGATAGATGTAGCCAGCATAAACCAACAACAACCAAGCCTTATCCCACTAGGTAGTGTGGACTATGTAGTTAGCATAAACCAAATGAGGAAAACTAATGACTCAAGTATGCACCAGACATAGAGTGAGCATAAATCTTGACTCACATTACAGAATCTCTGATCTACTCCACTTAGAACCACCAATCTGAGCTCATGAAAACATTAAATGCATATTCACATGAGAAAAATACTACTACAGCATTTCAGCATTAGGAAGTAGAAAAGATGATTTATCAAGACTTTTTCTGATCAAAGTATATGAATCAAATAAATTATAGATCACAATAAGATTGCAAGAAAACTTCAAGAAATAGGCAGGTAGCTTGATTAGTTAGATTACCAATGCAAAAGACTAGCAAGTAAACAAGAAATCCAGAATTGATCATATACCAGAAACATAAATTACAAATGAATGTATAAAGAATGATTTAACAAAGACAAAATCAAGTGACCAGTCTTTGCATAAATACTTAGTTTGCATGCTGGGGAAATCAATCGGCATAGTCATAGTTGTGAAAAGCATGCGCCTGGGCGCAACGCCTAGCCAATCACCCAAGGCAAGTACTTGAATGAAGCGCGCCTTTTGAGAGGTTAAGGCGCGCTTAAGGCATAATTTTCCTTGTTTTACTAAAGTTTTAATTTTTTTTTAAGTCCAATCCATACCTTTAAAGACCATTTAAATTAATAAGGTTGCATTAACTTGTATGCATGCGACACATTTTTCTTGCTTGACTCTTCCTCTCCCCTAGAAAATGAACATTATGGGCATCTCCAATACAAGGTTTATGAGAGGTTTATAAAATTTAAAAAAAAAAAACGGAATAAAAAGCCTTGAACCATTGTAGATGTGAGGTTTGAGGTTTGTAGTTTAAACTTAAACCTACTCTTTTGTCTCAAAATTGATGCAATATGCTCGTAGCCATGCAACTACATGCTATGAATTGGATCACAAAAAAGTTCATTTAGAGCTCTAACCATTGGAGATGTTTCAATAAGTTTTCATATTATTGATGTGGCATATTGAGATCATAAAAAAGAGCTCATTTAGAGCTCTAACCATTGAAGATGCCCTTAGTTCCTTGCAAACTTATTTCACTAATTTTCTCTTGCATGACTCTTTTTCTCCCCTAAAAAATTAGCATCAACCTCCCCTCCACTCCACTCCACTCCCTTCTCAAAAGTAAACTCTTCTCTCACCTACACCATCAACAGTCTTCTAAATTTGGCTACACTTTCTTGCTTTTCTCCTTTTGTTTCGTCATAACAGTATATTTTTTTCTCACATTAAGTTCATAAGTTTTCTTATCGATTTACATTCTAATTATTTTATTTTTCGTTGCTCACAAATTCAAATTGTAAATTAGTTTAGAATTTTCATTCATTGATTTTGATTTTTGTTTAATTTAAAATCTGATTTTGATTATAAAAATAAACTATTTCAATATTTGAATGTTAGTAAATTTTATATTTACATTATTGTTTAATAGTTTGCGAAATATTTGAATTTTGTTGGTGAAATATTTTGGCAAAAATTTTCTATATATGTTTGAATTGTAAAAATGTATATCCATGTCTTACTTCGGTAAGGTGTGCACCTCACCTTGCGCCTAGCGCCTTAGGCCCCACGGCACCTATGCACTTTTGGTCGCTTCACGCCTCAAATAACTATGGGCATAGTTATTGTGCTTTAAAAATTGCATCTAATTTGTATTAAACTTGGAAAATGCTTTAGAATGCAGCTCTTTAATGCCCTCAGTTGACAGGGACTACTAGCATAGAAATGAAAATAGTGATATATCTTTAAGTTGGTGGAATTAGTACCATCCTCAAGATACGAGTTAATGGAATTCCAACAAAGTAAATTTTAGTCGGTATCTGATAACCATTATAACATCATACAATATCATAATTCACTTATGTCAACTGTCACAATTGGTTAGGAACATCAATGATGAACTCTCAATTTCATATGCATGTTTGAACACTATTGACTTTGATGAGGAGACTCCAATTGGAGAAATGAAAAGCATATTACAGGTTTAAATTTTGATTTAAATGCCATTAGACTAAAGATATTAATGAATTAGTATCTTATAAATTCTCCATCTACAACTCTAAAATAAGATATCAATATGCATTTACTCAGATATTTACTTTTCTATCCAACCAAGGTTAAGATTGAGTGCATATCCCTTGCTAGTAAGAGGGTCTAGAATCAAGAAACAAAAGAAGTATCCACCCAATTAATAAATTACATTTTCAAAAGAGATAATATTGTGTGATCACTGATCACAGCATCTTTTTTCATAAGAGAACAGAGAATGACCACTATACTCAATGAATAAATACTATGAAAGATGTGATTGTGAACCACAAGAGAAGTTTAATTAGAACCCATGAATCCAGGTGTTCAACTGTTATAAAGAGCATTTTAACAATGAACAGCTACGAAATGGCCATGAAAGCAGAGCATCTCAAAACCAATTAATCATATTGTTTGCTTGAATCAAATGAGGGTTCAAATCAATTTCAAGCACAGAACAGGGAAAATAGTTAAAGCATAAAAGTAATCCTAATTTGATCTGGAAGTCAAATCTACCAAGAAGGACACATCTTGCTGTAGTACATACACACAGGATTTCTCGAAATAGAAAGGTTGCTCCATTGCAATTAACATTGCCAACGATTGGAACCGTTTTCAAATCAGACAAGTAGAGTATTGAGGTATTCTTATCAAATGATTAAAGGTTAGAGTTATATGTTCAGCTAAACAAAAAGAATGGGACTTAAAAGAAGCAGAATTTTCCAAAATTCAAACGGGATGAATAAATATCTAGAATTTGAATGTATTTATTCCAAATAGAAGCTTGAATATGATGAGACAGAAGACTATAGTGTAAGCATAGTGCATAAGTTCTTTATTTGAAAAACTGAAACATGTTATGTAATGAGTTCCAGCAACAATACCACAAATTGTCTCATTAACATGAGCCATGATATTAATGATCACCTTATAGGCAAATAATTTTAGAAGAGAAATCATAGCAAAGCCGACAATAAGTAAAACAACATATACAACATAAGCTGATAAATATCTATATTCATTCAGGAGAAATTTAATGAAAACTCACGTTTCAAATATGCATCAAACAAGTTTCCTGTAACTCCTTCAATTGTGTCATCAATAGGAAGTATGTGGACACGCTTTCCATACTTGACATCTTGGCATTGATGAACAGATACAACGTCACCAAGCCTCACCCTGAGATTTGATCTGACAACCTTGTTCATCCTGATCTTTGGTTCATCGCATGTATCATCAGCTAGAGCAATACAGATTGTATCCCTTCTTTTCTTCCCCTGAAGAAAACAAATAGTGTGAAATTTGTCAGCTTAGGAAGACCAGATTTTTCCAACTGAAGTCCAGCCTAATTCTGGACATTGACAGTCACTCAGCAAAGTAAAATCATTATACATTCAAAGTTCGCCCAATAGATGTCAGAAGTCGAACATAATTAGAATTCATGTAATGTTAGAAAAGGCATAATCTGAAGAAGCACAATCACCCACAAAGCCCCAAACTATCACAAATCTTAAGATCCTAAAAAAACCCTAATTTTTCCAGTTCATCTAAAACCCCTACTGCTGGACTAGCTGCAATCGGATACAGTTAAGAGGAAACAATCTTGGAACCTTCAAGAGTATGGTATCGCCACGAAACAGCTGCAGCTTCTCCATCGTGTCGGGATGCATCGAAACAACCGAATTGTCGTCATTTGTAGCTTCATCCACAATCAAACGGTTCGGCGCCTTCTTCTTCTCGAGGATCGCCGTGCTGTAATCCTTCTTCCCCTTTCTGCATCAATTTCCACCATCCATCCAATTAGAACCAACATAAAAAAACAAAATAAAAAACAAAATCTTAACAATCCAGATAGAAATCGCGAAGCCAAAAAACGAAAATCAAAGAAAGAAGGCGGTGGAGACTCACGGATCGGAAGAGGAGGCCTCGCCCGGGTTCGCCATCGAGATCAAGATCCAAAAAACGACGGCGAGAAGAAGCGATGAGAAGATAAAAGCTATCGACTGCAGTGACGGGAAATTTATAGGCGCAGAAGGGTAATTACACGAGGAATTCTTGTTAAGGAAGCAAAGTCGCGGGTTCATCTGATCGTTATGCGGGAGCGTACATCGCCGTTCGTAGTTTCAATCCAACGGATTACGTTCTATCTCATTATCCCACTCATATGCGGACTGTTCAGGGACGCGCGGCCGCCATGAGCCTGCTCCGTTGGATTTCGATAACAATCAGATTTCGGGTCTCCCCGTAAAGGGACTAAATCTCAACCGTTGATTCGGACGGAAGGAGAAGAGGAGGAAACCCGATTAGTAAAGAATTAAATATATTCTTTACTTATTATATCATAATTCAAATATTCGATCCTTAATTGAGTATTATAATTGGCTAATTGAATTTTAATTTCTCTCGTAAGTTTAAATTTCCAAAAATGGTGTTTGATTGATGATGAGAGATGAAACCCCATTGAACTAATAATACAAATAGAAAGTGCTTTTGATGAGATGATTTATTTCCTAAAATGCTTAGTTCATAAGAATTCCCTTTTAAAATTTTTAAAATAAAACAAGTTCATTAAAAGAATAAAACGAAGTCATTAACTAGATTGTTTAATAAAGGAAAGAATCATGAGTCTTGACTAAATATTTCACAAGTTAGCATATTTAGTTAGAAATCGGCTATTGATTATGCCTTTGTGCTACAATGATAAAGCTTACCCCCGTAATTAAAAAAACTCATTAGTGATTTTTCTTTAAAGACATAAAATCAACCTTGGGTCGCATGAAACTCCTATAATTAGAACAAGAGATTTAAAGAGAATTGCAATCATTGACTAATTAGTAGCTATGATTATTTTAAAAATAAAAATAAAATATGTGAAAAAATTACCTGATTCACCAAAACTCGCTCAAAATAGAAATCTCTAATTATTTATATCGAAATATTTTTTATATAAAAAAATATCAAAATAGAGTCAATAATAACTTTGACTAAAACTAGGGTTATAAATAAGTTACGTCGAGTCAAATTTTATGGTGTTTAAATTTATTTGATAAGATAACTAAGTTGAGTCTAAAATGAATCAAGTCGTTAACATAAACCTTGGCTTGATTTTGTTTTACAAGCATAAATTTAGGGGGTGTATTCAATGTTGAACTTTTAATTACTTTGAATGACTTTTGTGGATTTTAAAAGTCTAAGGGGGTGCTTGTTTGGGGGGTTTGGAATGGGAATGAAATGAAACCTGTGCTTTGTTTAGGGAAATGAAGGTGGGACCCACGGATTCATTCCTCTAAATAGAGGAATGGGTCATTCCCCACTAATATGAGGGGTATGGGTATTATTCTCATTTCATTAATATTTGCAATCAATCCCATATCATTTCCCATTCCCTTACCTGAACCAAGCGCCTCCTAAGTGTATTTCTAGACTTTTATAAACTTTATAGAAATCTAGTAGTATCCAAATTAGATTTTTATAGAGTTTTAAAAAGTCATGTGATATTCAAACTTAACTTTTTAAAACTCTATGGAAATCTTTTGGTATCCAAAATTTCAATAGATTTTCATGGATTCTTTTAGAAATCCTTGGATATAAATTTTAACCAATAAGAGTTCTCCAAAATATTTGGTATAATTTTAAAAATAAAATAAAAAATCTTTTCCTCATCCTTGAAATTTCTATATATTTCAAATCGCTTTAATTTTTTACAAATAAATCCTTTCTCTTCCTGCTCCTCAATTTTAATTATTTTTTTTATCTTAAAGGTCATGTCCTTGTTCAACCTCTCTACAGTCTGCATCAACCTCTCAACATGCATTTCATGCGAAGTTGAGAGTCCTCTGAAATGTCATTCTTCGACATTATAACGACAAAAGAATGGATCAAAATGGCTGGAACAGAATAGCAGCCACTTGCAGTCTTTTCTTCGCGTGGCAACTCACGGCGGTTGGTTGCAGGCGGAGATTTTTGCTCCGGTTGCTCCCAGTAGCGTAGCTAAAATTTGCATTTAGGGGGGCGAATTCAAGCTGACCACGGTACACTACTAAGGTCACGCCTAACCTCGCCACCTCACTATAAGGTCGCAACCAAGAAAAGACCTCAGTGTGAGGTTATGGCCAAAGCGAGACCTCACTGTTAGGCCACCGCCAAGCAGTCACTAAAAGATGAGAGGGAACGGGAGAAGATCATGCATACCAATGAGATGCATTCCAATGCCGGAGATCGAAGAGAAGAGGAGAGGAGCGTGCCATAGATCGGAGAGAAGGTCGATTAGAGAGGAAGATTTTAGGGCACTGAGAAGAAAAATCGAGAATAAAAACCATAATTAAAAAGTTAATTAGCGACAGAAACTTAATTGAGTCGCTAAAATAGCAATGGAAACTTATTTTGTTGCTAAAATAGCGAGGGAATTAAGTTTTCGTAGCTAATTAAATAGGTTAAATAAGTATAGAGATGAAATTGACAACAAAATTTAATTTTCGTTGCTAAATTAGAGACCATAATTTATTTTGATCAAATTTTGAACGATAAATTGATCACCTTCATATAACAAATCAAACATTAAATGCATAGAAGATCTCAGTATCTATAAATATTTGGCATACTTAATTAGCAAATAAAATTATAAATATATGAAAAATTAACACTAAATGTTTTTCCAACACTTAAATTCCTAATTGAAAGAGATAAAGTAAGAAAACTTTACCTCAATCAAAACGTGTTTGCTGTGGAGCGTTAGCAAAGCGACGATGGCAGTGCTGACAACAAATGACAACGGTGCTAGTGATAGCGGCGATAGCAATGTGGATGGCAACGACATCAATGTGCGACAAAGGATTTTGAGTATAAAATTAAAGTTAGGGAAAGAATAATAAGGAGATTATGAGAGGAAGAAGACCATAGGAGAGAAAAAAGGAGAGGGGATTAGAGGAGGAAGAAAACAAAAGAGGGGAGAGGGAAAAAAAATACAGGTAATGGGAGAGAGAAAAAAATATCGAGAGAGAAAAATAAAGGGTTGGCGGAAAGAAAGAAAAAAAAGGTTTGGGGTCTTATTTGTTTTAATTGAACATTTTATAAAAAAATCTTGAAATTTTTAGAATTTATAACTAAATCCTTTCAAAAAAATTCACTGTATTAATTTTTTTCCCCAAAAAATTTTAGGGGGGCGGTCGTACGCCCTCGACGCCATGTAGCTACTCCCCTGGTTGCTCGTGAAGGGAAATAATGAGTGTCATCTGGTGAAGCCTGCGGTGTGCCGGAAAAGAGGAAAACAAATAGAAAAATTATTTGAGGCGGTTGGCGATGCTTCCGTCGACTTCTTGCAAGCAGGTCAAAGTCGAAATCGATTTTGACGGTGGCTGTGCGTAGAGGGAAGAGAAACTTGAGACCGTAGGTTTTAATATAAAATATATATTAATAGATCAAATTAATTCTCAACTTAATTAATAGATAATTTAATAAAGTCCAATGAAATTCGACCTAAAAATATTATATAAAATTTATTAAATTTTAAAAATTCCTAAATAAAATTTATATATTTATATTTATTTATTTTAATAATATTATTACTAATCAAATTAATAATATTATTATTAATTTTATTACTAATCAAATTTATCAATTCAATATTTTATTAATAGTTTGACTGAATTTAAAAGTTGACTAACATTTCAGGTTAATTTGGATTAAAATTATAAATAAAAATATTTACAATTATTATAATATTATTGGATTTAAAATTATATTATTAATTTTTTTTAAAGTGAGACGTTATCTTCTCTAAGGGTGTTAATTCGGGTGGATCAGGTTGAATTTTTTTTAACCCAACTCGAATCCGACCCGAACCCGACCAACCCGAACCTAACCTGGATAACCAGAAAACCCAATTCAAAATAACTTTTTTTTTTTTGCTATTTTTCTATAATTCTTTACTTTTATCCCAATACTCCATCATTATCATACTAACATTGATATTAATTAATATACATAAAAATATCTTAATTTTCAAAATAAAATTTAATTTAACCCTAAAAAACTGAATAAACCATGTATCTGGGTTAACCCGGGTCAACCCGAACCCGACCCGACCTAACCCGAAAACCCTTCAACCTCAACCTGACTTGAACTCAAAAAAATCCAACCCTAATCTGATTTTTTTCGGGTCGACTCAGGTTGGGTTGTTGGGTCGAGTTCATTTTTGACACTCCTAATCTTCTCTTTGTTTTTAGCTAAAACAAGATAAAAGTTGAAAATTTTTTTTGGACAAGTATGTTATTTATTATTTTATTAAAAAAATAAATTTAATTAGATATTTTAGGTTTTGTTTGAAAATAAATATTGCGCGAGACCATGACCACCTACGCTTTTCCAAGATTGAATACACCCCCCCTTAAATCCACAAGTTTCCGTGAAATTTACAAATGTCTGTAAAAGTCTTGCAAAAAAGTCTATAGAACTCCATGAAATTTTTTCACAACTATACGAGACTCTATAAAAGTCAATAAAAATATACCAACTTCACAAAAGTTTATCATTAAAAAAAATCAATGTAAATATTCAATCTCTTAATTGAATACACGTCCATCAGTTTTGAGCTTGGCTTGGATTTGATTCATTTAAATGTTATCAAACCCTCAATTCTAACTTATTTCATTATCTGAAACTTTTATATTTAAAACTTATTTAATTAGTTATTGAGCTTATAATATAAATTTATTTATTCATTTCAAAAGTTTTTTTATTTATTTAATAAGTTGAAATTCAGAAATATTGTTCACAAACGTTGTTCATAAACATTGATCACGAATGTTATTCACGAATATTATATACGAGCGTTAACGAGCTAAATATATATGTTCAAACTTTTTCGTTTAGTTAAACGAATTATTCAAACTTGTTCATTTAATTACTCTATTAAACAAAAGATTATTATTAAACTGAATATCAAACTTATTCATTAATATATGATTCATTTACTACCAATAAAAAGATTATACTTTCAGAGTACAATTTTTGTTTAAATTGCAACACTATTTTGAAAACTTTTGAAAATTATATTATTTTAAAATAGTTTTAATTAAAATTATTTAAAAGTGTAGAGAAAAAATATTTTAGATATTACATTATAAGTAAAATATTCATTTTAATATTTTTTTAAAAGAAAGACGGGTGTAATTTTCCTTGTTTCATATTTATAAAATGAAAAAAGGTGTAATAAATCATCGAAAGTCATCATTGTGAACTGGCGTCTTGGTGGGCATCACGCGGCCGGTCGTCGGTGTTCGGCACGAAGAACTTGACTCAGCCGACCGCGTGCCCGTTTATACTCGCCGTCGAGGAAGTGTCTTGACCAGTTCAACCAATAATCCTTATCTCGGCGACCGCCTAAGTAATCTCGTTGACTTTCCTTTAATTAACCTCTCTTAAGTAAGAAAACTACCTTTTTATATAAATAAATTATTATTAAGATTTAAACAAATCATTACTGTATTTGGACCGGACCGCGCACATTTGCTTATCAAAGAAATTATATTTTAAGAAAAACATTTTGCTTTCTTTTCTAAATTTTATTATATATATATATATATATATATATATATATATATATATATATATATATATATATATATATATATATACAAAATCTCATGAATAATGAGATTAAATTTGGACAAAAATTCAAAGAGCATCACAAATTTTACAAATAGGTACATCTTTTTTTTTAAAAAAAAAAATCAAATAGGCATTTCCCATAATTTTATCCCAAAATTACCCTTTCACTCCATGTTGTAGAAGTCATCGGATAGCTACTACAATATATTTAGAATGAGTTTAAAATTTATATCGTGTAGAAATTACCTAATAAGTACTACAACGTATAAAAGTTACTCAATAGCTGTTATAGTGTGTATAACTTATTTAGTAGCTATCATAACATGTTTAAGATGAGTTTAGAATTTATATCATATAAAAATTATTCAGTACTTGTTACAATGTGTAAAATCTACTTGGTAATTATTATAACGTATAAAAACTATAGGTAGCAACAATAATATTAACATAGTGAATTTAGGATTTAAAGTTTAAAATATTTAAATACTATTATAATATAATAATTTCTATAACTATGTTAAAGTTATTTGGATGAAGTTAGTTATAATATAATAATTTCTATAACTATGTTAATTAGTTATAAAGTTATTTTGATGAAATTTAAATAATCCTGACTGAATTGTTAAATAGTATTTTTAGTATAATTAGTATAATAATATTCAGATATTCTAAATTCTAAATTTTAAATCTTAAATTCATACTAAACACGTTGCAATAACTATCGAGTAGCTTTTATATATTGTAATACAATATAAATTTTAAATTTTAAACTCATCTTAAACACATTGTAACAATTATTAGGTAGTTTATATATGCTATAAAAATTAATTCTAAAATTCATCTTAAACATATTGTAACAATTACTCAGATACCTTCTATATAATTTACAATTATCCGATAGTTTATACATTATAAAAATTATCTAATAGCTGTTATAATTTTTAGAAGTTGATTGGTATCAGTTATTTACAATTATCCGATAGTTTATACATTATAAAAATTATCTAATAGTTGTTACAATTTGTAGAAGTTGATTGGTATCAGTGTTAGATCAAGAGTTAATTTTGAAATAAAATCATAAAAAACATTTGATATTTTTTTTTTTTTTGAAAAAACGGAGCTCATGTCATGTTTATCCTAATTTGAGGGGGCATTTTTTCGCATTAAATTTTAATTGAATGATAAGATATAATTAAAAAAAAGTTAAATATGAAAAACAATATTTGGAATGTTCGTCTTTTAGGTAGATAAGTGTACATATTTGACAAGGTCAGACTTTGTAAATATCTACTCGCTCTCTCGTTCTCATCTTTTTTTTTTAATAATAATAATAATTTACATCATAAATCAGAATCTAAATTAATAAAATATTTACATTTATTCACAATTATTTTGTCGCCACCAACCAATTTCCTCCCCTGTTTTCCATATATAAGCACCTTCCCCTTTCTTCGACCTTCACCATGTTAAGAACAGAGATCGCAGCAATCTCTTCTCCGGCGAACCTACGGCCGTCAGTTTCCGACACAACTCTGCAATTGTCCCGGAGCGAGCTTGATTTCGTCGTGAAGGGGAGCTCCGAGCTGATCGACCGGGCACAGCTAAAGGTTCAGTAATCGCAAAGTCCGATTTTTATCGCCGTCGGGCGGCTCGGCGTGAGACGGATCCCTCAGCTGGTTCGATAACCCTAAAGTTCGGATCTTTTGGAGTTTTCCGCTCGATCAGGAAGCGCATCGATGGGGACGCGGTTTTTCCCTGCGGTGGCGATGGCGGCGCTCTTGGTGCTGGCGCTGGGGGCGTCGGAGGCAGCGGAGAAGAAGGGGCGGAAACACGCCTACGCATCGATGATGTACATGGGTACACCGCGGGACTACGAGTTCTACGTGGCGACCCGCGTGCTGATGCGCTCGCTGGCGCGTCTCGCCGTCGACGCCGACCGCGTCGTCATCGCCTCCGCCGACGTTCCTCCCCGCTGGGTCCAAACAATGTGAGTTCTCTTCGTTCTTCATTTTTCAGAATAAAGACAAACAAATATCTCCTTTTTTTTTTCTTCTTGAATCGCGTACAAGTTTCAATTGCTTTTGACGTCGGAATCTTGTTTCTTTTGATTTCTTTAGAAGCTTTTTAAATTTTCGAGCTGGCGTTTACTTCTTCGTCGCAATGGTTTGCCGTTGACTTCCGACGCGCTTCTTTCCTAATCCTGCAAATATTCAATGCTCAACACTGTCCTAATGAAATGGATGGAAGAACAGGGAGGAGGAGGACGGGCTGAAGGTGGTGACGGTGGAGAACATCAAGAACCCCTACGTGACGCAGAGCAACTTCAACACTCGCTTCAAGCTCACCCTCAACAAGCTTTACGCGTGGAGCTTGGTCTCTTACGACCGCGTCGTCATGCTCGACGCCGACAACATCTTCCTCCGCAACGCCGACGAGCTCTTCCAGTGCGGCAGCTTCTGCGCCGTCTTCATCAACCCCTGCATCTTCCACACCGGCCTCTTCGTCCTCGAGGTCCAATTCTATTCCTCATCCTTTAATTCGAACACGTTTAGTGTAAAAAATCAAATTTTGAAAGTCGGCGGATCGATCGCAGCCTTCGACTGCGGTGTTCAAGGACATGCTCCACGAGCTGGAAATCGGACGAGCGAATAAGGACGGCGCCGACCAGGGCTTCCTGGTGAGCTACTTCCCGGAGCTGCTAGACCGGCCGATGTTCCACCCGCCGGCAAACGGCACCAAGCTTGCCGGAACTTATAGGCTTCCGCTCGGTTACCAAATGGACGCTTCTTATTACTGTACGCTCTGCTCCCATCTCTCGCTTGAAATCGAACTCATTTAGTGAATTTGGATTAATTTGTTCGTCGTTGCTCAGATTTGAAGCTTCGATGGAGCGTGCCGTGCGGCCCCAACAGCGTGATCACCTTCCCGAGCATGCCGTCGCTGAAGCCGTGGTACTGGTGGTCGTGGCCGGTTCTCCCTCTGGGCCTGCAGTGGCACGAGCTCCGACGGAGCACCCTCGGGTACGCCTCGGAGACGCCGGTGATGCTGATCCAGGCGGCGATCTACCTGGGTCTCATCGCCGTCACCCGCCTGGCGCGACCCAGCCTGCTCAAGCTCTGCTACAGCCGGCGCTCGGAGCGCACGGTCCCGTTCCTGCACGCCCTGGTGAGGGCTGCCGCCGCGTGGTCGGTGCTGACTGCCTATGTCCTCCCCTTCCTCCTGGTGCCACGGACGGCGCACCCGGTGGCCGGATGGGCGCTGTACGCCCTCGGCGCGGCTTCGCTCTGCTCGGTGGTGGTCGCCGTATTCCTCCTGCCGGCGCTAGCGTTGATGACGCCGCTGGCGGGGGCGCTGGGCTCCCTGCTCGTGATGGCGTCCCCCTGGTACGCCGACGGGGTGCAGAGGGCTTTGGCCTTGTTCGCGTACGCGTGTTGCTGCGCGCCCGCCGTGTGGGCGGCGGCGGCGAGCACGGCAAAGTCGTTGAATGGGTCGTTGGAGAGGGAGTCGTTCTCCCCGAGCAGAACAGGGGAGTCCATCCCCATGACCCAGTCCAACGACAAGTTCTACTAATATCATTTTCTCCTCGATCTGTAACATTCTTACCTATATTTGCTTATCATTCCTTGAGAGTTCCGATGACCTTCTCATCTCAATTCCAGCCTTTTCCGATCATCTTCTCGGACGCTAAAATCCTCAATTTGTTAAGAAGGATAAAATATTTAATATATTTACGGCTAAAAATTTTAATTTTGTAAAAATCTCAAAAGTCAATTGCCCACGATTAAAGTATTTATTTTTATTTTATTTATTTATATTATCACCGCCACCGCGTCTCCTTCACGTCGCGAGAAAGCGTTCTTTTCGCTTTCTTGTCAGGGTTGCAGGCACTTCACGTGCCTTTATCACCCCTCCATTAATCATGCCTGTGTTTTTTTGGTTGAAAAAAAAAAAAAAAAAAAATTTAAAATCCAACTTTTCCGGAGAATCTACGACGTCGAGATTAATCCAATGAGAATAAATTGGCGGAGCACAATTCGTTGAGAAACGGAATAGAATTTCTTGCTTGTTTTTAGTTTTGGATTAAAATAACTAACTAATGGAAGGGGAGGGGAGGAGAGGGGGGAATTTGCTACCGACAATCGCTGCCTTTGAGCGGAGGCGGCGCTCAGCAGACCCCGTAATCGCCGAGGAGGAGCTCTGAGATGGCCGCGGCGGAGGCGGCATCGCCCTCCTGGCGGAGGCCGCCGACCACGAGCATCTCCTTCTGGCGGCGGAGCTCCATGACCTTGCGGTGCGAGTTGGAGTGTTGGGTGAGCACGAAGGTGGGGCTGGCCGCCGGGCGGTACTCCGGCACGAGGCGGCCGGATTTGAACCGTACCCCACACGCGTTGCACAGCGTCTTGGGCCCCAGCGGCCCCGTCCGCCACTGCGGCGTCTTCTCCGACGCGCAGTGCGTGCAGCGACGTACGTTCACGCCGCCGCCGCCCTTCTTCCCCTTCCCTCCCTTCCCTGCACTCTCAGCGCCGCCAGCTTTTTCCGCGAACTCAGACGACGAGGAGGACGACGGGGACGGCGGCGACGCGTTCTGCATAGTCACCGGGGCCACCAACGACGACCACACGGCCGAAACAGAGGTCGAGTGGTCCGCCCTACTCGGCGTCGTCGCCTCCCGCTTAGTGGCTGGCGCGATGACTGCCCCCAGGCCAGAATTACAGTAAGGCACGTCGGAGAAGGAGTCATCCACAAACTTCGACAGCCATTCCAGCTCCGCCGCCTCCTCGCATTGCTACACAATCAACCATTAAACCTCCTCATCAGTACTCTGCCCAAATCACACCCAAAATTCTAGAAGTTCAACCGCACCGACGATCACTCACCGGAATGTAAAGATCAAAGGACGAAGAGGAAGACTTAGGCCCCTGCAGAGGTTTGAACTCAGAGAAGTACGGCGTCGCTCCTCCCGGTGCAACACCCTCCATCGAGGGAAAACAATCCTCGTGCTGCTGCGGCGACAAGTCAAGGAGCTCATCGACGATGGGAGGAATTGAGCCGTAGAGGTACGTCGCCGCCGGCGAAGCAGCAGCAGCAGCTGTAAACGGTGCAGCAGGCGGAGCAGACGCCATCCCCACCCCCATTGTGAAATCCATCATCTCCCATTCCTTAGCCATGACCACGGAACTGAACTTCGAGAGAGAGGGAGAGATATGGGTCAATTGGAGAGGAGGATCAACTTTGCCATACAAATAATGGAGAAGGAGACATGATGGGAGCAGCAGCAACAATAATAATATTAATAATGGCGGCATGCATGAAGCCGTTGAAGTAGCAGCTACTTCTGCCCCCCTCTCTCTCTCTCCTCTCCATCATCCATGATCATCCATCCATTCATCTTCTTCTTCCTCTCTTTTTCGAGTCCTTTGTGGAGCTGAGAACCGGGGTTGCCTGTGCAGTGCGTGTCTTTTCGCCACGTGGCGTTTTATTCCATGCATGGAGATCATTGGCCCAGTACAACAAAACTTATCCCGCCGTAACTCACGTTTCTTTTCTTCACTCTTACGTGATGTCAGAGGAGCAGTTACCGCCGCCGATACGGAGGAGCGTCGTCGGGATTTGCTGTTTCTCGTCCGACGCAGCGCAGCGTGTCAGACGATGAGAAGCATGGTTGGGGAGTGGGCGGAGGCCACGGCCAGTGAGACATGCATGTGTGGTGTCGGACGCCATGGGGACCACCTCATCTTCGGGGTTTTTTTTTTTCACGGCTGGATACAGCTGCGCGATCGATGGTTCAGGGATCCGGTTCTTTCCGGATCGGCCGGTTCAAGGACAGCGACCGGACGGCGATTCGCACTCACTCTCACGCGGTAGAGCCGTACTGGCTGGACCCCGCGGAAGCGGACGAGCCGAGAGCCGCCAGGTCGGATTCCGGGCCCTCGTACGGGCAGCGGTTCGCGTGCTCCTCGTTTTTTATTCGACGTCGTGGAGTGGGGGTCGCGAACCGTCGGATAAGGCGGGGAAGCTGACAAGGTGAGGGCATCCAATCACGTGAGGCCGGATGGGATCCCGAGGTGGAGGGAAGGGGAGGGCATCGAATCACGTGCCGGCTCGTGCGCCACTCCTCCATGATCGCCTGCCTGCACGTGATGACCTTAACCCGGGGTCAGACTTGGCTGAACCGCAGTGAAGTAACCGCAATCGTTGTCGGCCGCAGCGAATTAGTGAACAGTTAGCTGGGGAACTTTCATCCGAAGCGGAGCACGTGGCGGTTGCCTTTGCTTCCTCGCCGCGTGCCGGTGGCCGCTACCGACAGGAGCAGGGAAAGTGCTCGTTCGCTTCGCGCCGGGTCCACCGGCACGTGGTCGTCGTCAGGTGGCCTGCCAGCGAAGGAAACGCAAATCAATCAATCAATCACTTTTACTCTCCGTAATTCCTTTTTCTCTCGCTTTGATAGATACTTGGTTTCAGTGAAGCGTGACTTCAGCAAGAAGGAAATAATGAAGGAACTCGAGGAGAGGCGGAGACACTACCTTGAGTTCAGAGTCCAGTTGGCTGGCCATGACGGTGTGGAATAAGCTCTCCGGCGTTGCTCACTGATTGTCCTCCAATTGCGAACTACGATGCGTTAGAAGTCAACATTCACACCCATCGTTGACAAACATCAACGAGCTTCATGAAGTCAAACGAATGCAGCAGTTAAATAATGTAAAGTCAAAAGAATGCAACTACTGTATATGATTTTCCGTTTGAACTGTGGCTTAATTTAGCAATCATGAGCATTTTATGCTTTTGATTCAGTGAGAATGGATGGTGTTTCATCAGCAACAGAAGAAAAAAAAAACACCAATCGTTGACATTTTCTTTCTGTATTCATACTGAAATTTGTCCAAAACTGAGTAATTTAAATAAGTGGCTACAAAAATATCAATGCAGTTACCAAAGTTCATCAAAAGTTGAGAGACCTTGAGGAACGAGGGGAACGAGAGCTTGCTACCAAATTAGGAGCACTCGAACGATCAGGTCAGCCTTGAAGATCACCTTCTCACTGAAAGGCCCATCTCTGGATGAATCATGTACATGTCAATATTAATCAGAAGAGTTGGACTATAAGCATTAAGGAGAAACTATTAGTTTAACCATCAGCATAGTTAAGTTATGTTTATCCTAATAAACTGAAATTGGTTGCACAAATCTTATCCCTTCATTGATAGCCAAAACTTGTACAAGACAAATTTGTAGAAAAACATAGCAAACCAACTTTTTGATTTTGTTCGAAAACATAGAAGATGACTGAAGCATAATACATCAAATAGTCATGATAGAATCAACCATTAAGCTATATTGCGAGAATCAAGTCATGCTACAATCTATAATCTTTCTAATTAGTTTAATTTTGTGATCCAAGCCAAGAATCAGTTGTCATCCTTGATACAGTTTCATTATCTTTTCAAAACACCCAATGTTTAATAGTCATGATAGAGAATCTGCTTATTCTGTTTTACCCTTGCTTAGTGCCTCAGTAAATTTCCTTTTTTGTTTGTTAAAGTAGAATTGCATTAAATATTATATTTAGGTTCCATTTCTCTTGATTCCGGCACAAATTTTGTATATTGGCTACATCCCACAATGGTGTAGTGACGAACATGGTCATAATATACCCTTCACGGATTTGGTAAAAAATTCACCCACATAAAAGATAGAATATACAATACCACATGGAGTACAATTTCGGGTTTAGGAAATGCAGATGGTAGATGCTCCCATCTGCGAGAGGTAGAGTTCGTTCAAGAAATAGTGGGCGTCCACAAGTTCCCCCCACAAGCACATGGTCCAGCCACACATGGAGAAGCCCGAGCTAATCGAATTAGTCATGGTGCAGTTGGTAAAACCGGGGGCTGTGGAACACCCTTTGAATTCTGATAAGTTAGTGTTGAGATCAGAGCACAGCGGAAACATATAAATAATGAATTTTATTGTGGTACATATAATTTTATATAAAATAATATAAAAAACATAACTTAGTAGTCGATAGATATGAATGATACCACAGATAAATAAAAGCCCCACGTATAACTCCTCTAGCGATATCTACACACACTAGATCATGAACTTGACACGATCCATTAGGTGCTAACTTCTTGTATTAACAAAGCCTTTAAAACACTACCGATCTCTTCCGATAAAAGAAAACAAATAAGAGGTCGACGAGAGAGAAATGGAGAGAAGGAATTCTGCTATTGAATCTGTCAAGAATGACTACTTATAGCCTCTAAGGAATATAAAGAGACATGCTTTTTCATATTCTTCATTAATCATCATTATGATGACTTTTCGACTTCTCTATTAATCATCATTATGATTACTTTTCGAAATCTCCATTAATTATCATTATAATGACTCTTCGAATTCTCCATTAATCATCATGATTATGACGATTCAAATTATTTTCTTTGGATCAAATAAATCCATATTTGATCTTGATCTCGACCAGCTTCCGATATTTCAGAATTAATTAATAATCTAATTAATTCATATTCTGAAATAATCAATTAATTAATTTTAGTATTCACTAAAATAATCAATTATAAATAATGTTCGTGTCTACGTGCTATGCATGCAACCCTCTAGATTTTATACAGAAGGCAATGTAAATCTATACACAGACTAAAGTAACCGTCTAGCAATAGTTTTTAACCACTCAACGTGATAAAATTAATATCAGTCATAAACTATAAACCACCATGTGTAATTCAATCTTTTTATCTAAGCCTACATCCCAATTAATTCGGTACATTATGCATTATTTCGAAATTAATTATTTTACTTGATTTTCAAGATATAATAGACTTCTCTATGATAAATCATTCCTCCCATGACTTTGGATTTTGAGTCACTAATATCTCTATCGAGCGGCTAGGATGTTAACTCCTAATCTAAGAGAGCGATGAATCCTCTATTGACTCAACACTATTCTCTCTACGCTTTGCTATACACCCAACTAACGTATTAATTACAATCCGATTAAAGACTACTTTTAAAGACGTCAAAGCACATAACTCCATGCATAGAATAAATGAATGTCTCAAGTCAAAAGATCAATTACGCTCGTTCATAAGAGAAATGACTAATGATGCTTAATATGTGGTCTTCTCTTAAACGGATTGTGTCCAGTGTATCTCTAAACTCAAGGCTCCTCCAAGTACAACTTGAATATCCATCTCTTGGTCTATCTTGACCTAGTTATACTCAGCGTTGATCTAGATATCCATGTCCCTTCTAAATATCTATCCGATCAAGGACTGTTTTCAGATTAATATATCCATTAATTTGTGAAACTTTATCATTAATCATATACGTAAAAAAAAGTGAATAATTAATGATAAATAATTATCTTTATGAAATAATTATCCATAAAATATATAAGGAGTGTCTTGGCACATAAGTGCACACAATAACAGTTAGAAGTGAACGTTTTGGTAGGCCAGCTGGGGAGATGAATAACCCTACAATAAAAGTTAGAATTTTTCTCTTACTATTGAACTTAGCAAAGACACACATTAATTGAACAAAAAGATAATTAACATAAACAAAAGTAAAGTAAGAAGAGACTCTGATTTTACTTGGTTTGCAATAGGGTGGTTGCTAATCTAAGACAATGAACGTTCCACTAAAGATCTCCTTTAAAGAGGGCGAAGTAGCTTCTTACAATCGTTAAAAGCGCAGACTTAAAAACAAAAATGAAAATCGAGTACAAAGTGTGTTATATTAGACTTGGAGTACTAGAGCTCTATTTATAACTCACTGGTCGAAGTTAACCGTTGGCTGACGTGACACCTCCCAAGCGCTTAGTCTTGGTTCGGGCGCCTAAACCTCATCGCCTTGATCCACTCTACAACGGCTTCCTTTCAACGAATCTTCGCTTCCTGAGCGCTTGGACAGGTCTAGGCCCCTGAAGTCGGTTGACGTGGACTTCGTGCTGATCCTCTTCACTGCAACGACTCATTGACATGGTAGAATAGTCTAGGCACCTGGACCTGGTCCGGGCTCTTGGAGTCTGGGCGCCTAGACACAATCAATTCTGAAGTTGACCGCTTTCTCATCCGATCGCTTGGGTGATATTCTGGCCTTCCCGAATTGAGCTCACCCGCAACTCTGACCTTCTCCTCAAGCAGTTTTCCTCCTCGACTTCTCGTCCCTCGAAAGCGTTGTGTACATCATCCTTCTCGTCCATCAGTGTGCTCTTCCACAACTCATCGTCTCTAGAAACAATTTTAGGTTTAGCTAAGGATTAAGGAAACTTAGATAGAATATATAGGTATATTTTATTTATGTTAAATTGTCATGCTTTGTTTGCTTATCATATACCATGACATTATATTTTGCATTCATGCTTATTATGAAAAACAAACAAAAATACCATGTCATGTCATACATACATCATGTAGTAATAGTACATTTTCTTTTGAAAATTATTCTTTTTGATGTATGTCATAACTCATCATGCATCATTTTAATTTCTTTATAATTAAGGACAATGACATTTACTAACAAGTGACTTCCTAGGTGAATATTCATAATTCCTAAAATGCTTAGATAAATATACATGATCCCTAGATTAGGGCAAAATCAAAATTTACATCTCACAAAGACTATAAGGTAACTTGTATGTGTTTTAGTACACATTAGATACAAGTGAGATGCTAGGATGATGAACGAGACTCAAGATGTTGACTTAGTGCATCTATTTGAGTTTTAGTTTCATCAAAACACATAGTTATTTATACTCCAATCATTAGGAAAACTAATGTACAAGTCATGTGCATTGAACCCAAAGAACATGATTGGAAATTAGTTTTGAAAATCATTTTAAATATACTTTGGAAAACCTTGGTGAAGACTATCTTTTAATAGTAATCATCATTGAAAAGTTAGATACAAACTTGGAAGAAACATTGAAGTTTTCACAAGTTTTCAATTTTGTGTCAATCTTTGAAAATAAGGTGTATATTAATTATTTTTCCATGATAGTATATATCCTAAATAATGTCTACTAGAAGTTTCATGATTTTTAGAATTTTGTAGAATTTTTAGGATATTTCTGAATTTCGCTGAAATTGAATTTCAGGAAATCAGAGATTCAATCGATCAGCCGATCGATTCATTCATGCCTGGATCGATCGGACAATCGATTTAGAGGCATTTTCTGCGAACAAAACCTCGCTGAATCAATCAATGGATCGATTGAGCAAGTGACAATCGATTGAGTCCCAACCCAATCGATTAAAAAGGTTGATTTTGACTGGAAAAGTCTGATTTCAGCATTTTAAGCCATTTTTAGTCCCTTTAACCACTCCTAGCACATTGGAATATATTTATATACATTTAAGGGTGATTTTTATGATGAAAACAAGGAGAATTGGTTAAGGAACACTAGATTGAAGTTTAGGATGAGGTTGGTCTCCATATTGAATCTTTTAAACCTTAAAACTTCAAGTTTTTGGGTTTCCTAAAGGTTTAGGGATTCCAAGTCATTGTTGGTGCAATGATAAATGTTTGGAGCATGTCTTTAGGGGGAGTTACTCTTTAAGGACATGAAAATCTTTTTCAAACATCATGGAAGGTGGTTAACCTTCGTTAGAGTAAATGCTCAAGGTTGAACATTGAAACACAATGGAGAGTGGATATCTTTATTGTTAAGTTATAGATGCTCTAGTATGAGCATTATGAAGTGGATCAATGCTTAAGGGTGAGCATTGGGTACAATGAAGGATATGAGACTTTCATTGTTGGAATGATGAATGCTCTAGGATGAGCATTGTAAAGTGGTTAATGCTTAAGGTTGAGCATTGGACAAAATGAAGGGTATGAGACCTTTATTGTGGTGTTGTAAATAACGAGTGAAGTTATGAACAACGTATGAGTAACTCTTTAGAGGGAGAGTTTTTAATATGTGCCAAAGGGGGAGAATGTAGGGTTTAAGTTAGACCTTCATTACTAAGAAAGAGGGAGAATGAAGGAAACCCTCATTCATGATTTGGCATGAAGGAGAAGTTGAGGCGGGACTAGCCTAACTTGAAGGTATTGTCAAACATCAAAAAGGGGAGATTGTTGGTGTAATATCCCGTGGGTCAAGGTTGACCAGGTTGACTAAGCTTGAGTAGGCTCAAGTTTGAGTCTCGATATTTGGGTTTCGATGTTTGATAATATATGGAGATTGTAGGAGCAATCGTCCAATTGGGGGAATTGTTGATACAATTCTCCTTTGGTCTAGGACTGATCAATTATATGTGAAGAAGAATCAAGTAGGTCAAATATTTGACCGGATACTTGACTGAGAAAGTCTTAACTGGAAGTTAGACAGGTGAAAGACCTAGTGAGTGAAGTTAGATAGGTAAAAGTCCCGATGAGTGAAGCCGGGCAGTGGAAAAATCCTAATGAGTGAAGTTAGATGAAAGTCCTGGTAAGTGAAGCCAGGTAGTGGAAAAGTCTTGGTAAGTGAAGCCAGACAGATGGAAAGTCCTAGTGAGTGAACCTAGATAGATACAAAGACCTGGTGAGTGAAGCCAGATACGTGGAAATCCAGCTGGGTCAAGGTTGACCGGACACCTGGTGTTGGGAAGTCCAAGTAGGTCAAAGGATTGATCAGATACTTGGCACAAGGAAATCTAGATGGACCAAGGGAGACCGAACATCTGATGAAAGGAAGTCCAAGCGGGTCATGAAAGACCGGACACTTGACACGAGACAGTATGTCCAAGTGGGTCAAGGTTGACCGGACACTTGGCACGAGGAGAAAAGTCCAAGTAGGTCAAAGGATTGACCGGACACTTAGTGAAGAAGTCTCAGCAGATTAAGGTTGACCGGATGCTAGGCATGAAGAAGTCCCAACAGGTCATGATTGACTGGATGTTGGGTTTGAGAACCTTAGACTTGAGTTAAGCAAGTCAAAAGAAGGTCAATCGATCAGCCGATCAATTGAACTGTGATTCAATCGATCAGCCGATCGATTGAAGGTGGGCTATGATTGAAGGTTGGCCCAATCGATTGATGGAAGCAAAATCGCGAGCATAGAATGCTACCTAATCGATCAGCCGATCAATTGGGCACTGCCAATCGATCGGTCGATCGATTGGGGGCTGGTTTTCTCGCGCGATCGCAGAAAGCCTGAATCGATCGGTCAATCGATTAAGGCAGTTTCCAGCAGAGCACAGAAGCGTTCTGAATCGATCAGTCGATCGATTCAAGCCTCCCTAATCGATTGGTCAATTGATTGGGATATGACTGTTGCGAAGGAAAGCGCACAAAAGCCTTCTTCCTCGCAGCGATTCGATAGAGCTTTCTTCTCTACTTCTTGCGATCATTTCTCATAGGTTTACACCAATTCTTGAAGTTTCTTGAAGCAAAGTGTTGCTGCACTTCCAAGGTCTCAAGAGGCGTTTCACACAAGTAGAAGAAGCTAGCTAAGGTTTCATTTGTGTAAAATCTTGTAAGATTTTCTTTGTGTTTGCTTCTTCTTTTCTTCTTGTTGTATTGAGAGATTGTATAAGGCTTCTTCGCCTTCAGTAGTTACCGAGAATGAGTGTTTTTCATAATGAAGAGTGCGTCGTGTGTGAATCCTTGAATTAGTCACCTCTTCTTGAGGTGGATACCAAGTAAATCTACGTGTTAGCGTTGTGAATCTTGTTTCGAGTTCTTTCCGCTGCATATCACCATCACAAAGCAAGCAAACGAAGCGCGACGAGCTATTCACCCCCCTCTAGCTACAAATCGACCCTAACAGAAATATGCTTGTAACATAATTTCCCTAAGGTGCATGATTAATGTTGATCTCCAAAAGGCTTTTGATACGATTGATTGGGGTTTTCTTATGTCTGCACTTGTAGGTTACGAGTTTCCCCAACAATTTTGTGGATGAATATATGAATGTATAACTACGGTCTCCTATTTTATTAGTCTCAACGTATATGACTTCTTTAGTGGTGGAAGAGGTTTGATATAAGGTGATCCTCTCTCCCCTTTATTGTTTGGATTATGTTTGGAGGTTTTCTCGTGCTCTATGAAAGAAGTTTCAAGGCTGGATGCTTTTCATTATCATCCTATGTGTGCTGAGGTAGAACTCACACACCTAGCGTATGCCGACAATCTATTGTTATTTGCAAGGGCGGATGTCTCTACTTTGAACCTTATCATAGGTTGCTTAACGGATTTTGGTGACAAGGCAAGGCTTAGGGCGAACTCACTAAAATCTAACATGTATGTGGTCGGAGTTGATGAATAAATGCGTGAGCAACTACTCCATATTACCAATCAGGGGTCCTTTCCCTTCCGCTATCCTAGTATTCCATTAGCTATGGACACACTATGATTGCAAATTATAGGCACTTCTTGAGGCAATCATAAAGAAGCTAACCTCTTGGTCAAAGCACACCTTGTCACATGTTGGTCGATTGGAATTAGTATGATCGGTGCTTCAAGGAGTTGAATGTTTTTAGTTGTCTATTCTTCCAATGCCTAGTGGGGTGATTGACAAGATTTATGGTCTTTCTCAATCTTTTATATGGTCAACAAAACATCCACCAATCTCTTGGGCAACCATATGTCTAACCAAAGAAGGAGGTTATGGGTTACATGATTTGCAAGCATGGGATACGACTATCCTATGCCAAATCCTATGGAACATTCAAAACTGGAGGGAGTCTCTTTGGGTGCGATGGGTTCATCACCACTATCTTCGGCGTGTGGAATTTTAACCTTGGCGGAAAACCTTCGGATTCTCCTCTCATTAAGCGTTTACTTCAGATTCATGTTCTTTTGCAGCGAACTACTTCAGTAAGTGCAATGAACATGAAGCTCATTGAATGGTTTGCGGCAGAACAAAACGGTGCAGCTTTGACTTATGAGTGCTTTCGACCCCAAAGTCCCTTAGTTTTCGGTGATATGGAAGCCATGCATACTACACAAGCATCATTTCACAACTTGGTTGCTTGCTCACAGGAAGCTAACGACAGTGGATAGATTGCCTTTTGAACCGAACAAGATGTGCGCCTTATGCCGAAGATATGAAATTGTGCTTTTGCTAGGTCTCTTTTTGATAAAGTCAAGAGATGGTTGGACATCATATTTGAAATCACTAGTATGAGCAGATTGGTTTACATATTTCAGCATCACTACAAAGGGAACGAATGGCGCACCAAGACGCGATATCTAGCTGTATCTTCTATGATTTATCTGGGATGCACATAATCGGAGTCTTTTTGAGAACATTGTACCCTGTATTGAGAGGATGTTTCACAAAATCCAAATACAAGTCTCACACTTTGTAGACATCAAGTGATTACCTTTCAAAACAAAAAAATAATAATAGCTTACTCGTAGATATTAATTTTTAATTCTTATACTATTTATAAGCCTGAAAAGACTGTTTAGGTTAATCAACTGATTAGAACAAGCTACGAAGAGGATAGTTTCCAGTTTACTGCATAGTTCGTTTATGTGAAAAGGATGAAAAGTCAGAGAAGAAAATCTATGAGATCAAAACGATTGTAGTAAATTTGAATAGTTTTCACAAGTACAACAAGATCCTGAGAACTGGATCATGTTATTTCGCAGCAAAGATTAGCTTGCCCATCCAAGCAACATTATGTTAGGACCTCCTTCCTACTAAATTAGCCATTTAATCACTGATAATACTTCACCTAACATAATTTTGAAGAGATTGGAGTGTATGATAAGATTTAATACACTAAATAATGTTAACTCAATATGCTAGTTTTAGATATCAAAAATCAAAAGATGAGCAATTTATAATGTAAACATGACATACAACTGTATACTGACACAAGATGAAATTGTGTGTGTGTGTGTGTGTTAAGATGATATCAGTGGCTAAGCATTCTAAGCATTTTGTATCAAATGTTCAGATTCAAGAACATTCATATAAATATTTATGTATGAAGTAGCGCTTGCCAATCCTTTGCTTCCATTTTTCTCTAACCAACCTACATCAAGTATCATCACGAAAGCTGGTTCAAATTTCACATGCAAATGAATTCCAGATAACAGTATTTAGAAGATGCAATAAACACAAGTGCAGGGGAAGATGAAATATGTGAGATGAATTGTTAACTTGTTTACATGTTAAAAAAGCATAGAGCACGACTCTACAACAGTTCAGATGAGGCATAGAATTAGCATCCCATACATCAAATTAAGAAGAGGCTGTTCAGAGATGTCTTATGGAAGAAAATTGAACAATTTTACTCGACACTCTTACATTTTGATTAGCATAATTCATACTATTTGATTCTGAAGATAGCAGATCACTGAAACAAACAGTCACATGATTATTCCCTAATACAGTTTGAAACGTAAAATGCTAAAGGAAATTCCAAGTCGAGTTATCATAATCTATCAGCTCAAACGTTGACAAGAACGGAAAAGTGAACTTCAAAATTTCTGGACAAAACATAGTAAAATCCAGAAGTTTCAGCTAAACTTGCATCCAAGAATTTTCAATGGGATGAAAAGCAAGTAGACAATCGAAGGAAAGCAACGCACAGATTAGAGTAATAGAACTACACTAGAGTATACCCTGTGAGAGAGCCCGGTCACCGCAGGACGTCGTGCTAAGACGCGACATCAGCCTCGCTGCCGCTACCGTGCTGTGCAACGGGAACAGCGACCCTCCGCAGCTTCCCAATTCCAGAGGAAGTCTGCGTCACATACCACCCAAAAGGGAAAATAAAAAACTTCAATTGATGCACACACAGAAATGTTAATCCCGCACCAACCGGAGAACTGACCTAGCGAGCGATGAAACGCGGCGGATCGGGCACGGCGCCGCTGCTCGGCGGCCAAGCAAGCAGATAGTGCAGCAGATCTCGATCTGACACCGAGCGATCGAAGGGAAGCGACAGGAATGCAGCAGCGCAAGGATCTCAAGCAGCTCGCAGTAGCCATTCGAAGAGGAATCGCCTGCGAGGGAGAGAGGAGGACTTGATTAGGGTTTATGGCAGGAGCCGAGCCCGGCGAAAATGGGGAAACGGGTCAAAGAGGGCCGTTACAAAAATTTAATTAATAAAATAAAAAAAACAATTAACTTTCAAATATAAAATAAAATAAAATTTAATTTATTTCTTTTTGGGATAATACAAAAATCCAACTAGATAAAAGTATGCTGAATCTAATTTGATGATATCCAAATCCTATCCATTAATGGAAATGAACTGCTATTACTCAATATAATTTATCGGTATATTTTTAGCAAATATCTAATTCTTTGGTATATTTTAGCCAAAACTAGAAATGGTATAATGAAAAAGACGAAAATGCCCCTATTGCTTGCAAATAATCGCCGTCTAGCTCCCTGCTCTCGTCATCGGAGTCGAAGTTTAATGATTTTCCTTCCTCCTGTTCGCCTCCCTTTCGTCTCTCCTCCTGAGACTCCGCCGATTCCTACTTTTCCGCCTCCTAGATCCGGTGGCCTCCCGCCCGCATCGAAAGATCGCGTCTTTGAGCGGAAGGTCCCGGGCTCCGGTTCCTTCTCCTCGCCCTAGTTCGTTTCCCTGCTTATTTCCCCCCTTTGTTTGATGGCTGTCCGATCCGTCGGTTCGGGTTCGATCTGATAGTTTTGGTCGAGGAAGGCCCTCTTGTGCTGTCTGTTAATTGATTGATTTTGCTGGGACTTGAAGAGATAGTGTGCGCGGTGTATGTATGTGAGTGCGGAGCTGCTTCCTAGGGTTTCTCGTTGCTAGTTGTTCGGGTCATGGGAAGCACTGGGGAGCCAGTGAGAAAGCGACGGTATTTCAGTCCCATTTCTCCCACTAGCGCTGGTACCACCAAGAAGCAGCCTTTTTCACCTCGTTCTGAGGACAAGAAGGTGCCATCACTGCGCTTCATAGTTCTTTGTCATTTTTTTTTATATTTCAATCAAGCGTAGATTAGTTCATTTATTGAATAATGTAGCCTGTTTTCACTGGGGAAATGACTTAATCCATATTATTTTCTTCTCTTTTATTTTTCTTCAGATTGCGGGCTGTAGTAAGCCAATTGTGCCAACTTTTTGTTCTTGATTAAGATTCTGTGTCATATTTGATAGTCATTTTTATCATTGATCAATTGCCAACTCAATCTACTGTTCTTGAAAGTATCAGTTAGAACTAATAAAGAGGGATCAAATATATGCGAGTATAAACAGACTAGAAAGTTGAAGTCATTTAATCCCCTTCTCATTTCTGGAGTGAAATGACTCTGATAAGCATTTCCTTGGCCTTGAAATACAGAAGTGATATATGTTCCTTGAGGAATTTTTTTAACGACTCATTTATAACTCTGACTGATATAGTTTGAAACCACATGATCTTGATTAAACTAGTTATTGACTGCCCAATGTTTATATATATATTTTTAATAGTGGTAGTAGACTGATGTGTTGTTTTGTTGATCTCTCTCTGTGTTTTAATTTCATATTAAAAGATAAGGTTTATTTTTTATTTTCTTGTAAGGCTCTTACAACATCACAGGGTGGTAAGAATTGCATGGGATTTTGATTTGTCTCTTAAACTTATTCACAATGATTTATTTTATGTAGCTTGATGTTGCTGTGTTGAGATACAAGAATCAGAAGCTCTCTGAACAATTAGAAGCTCAGAAATTTGAGTATCTTACTCTTGAGAATAAATTTCATCAGATCAAAGAGAAACAAAAGACACATGAAGACATGTTACTTTTGGTCAATAATAACTGGGAGACGGTTAGTTGGCTTTCTTTTAGATGGTTGGTTACGAAAGTTCCAGAATAACAATGCTGGTTTGAATCATTTGATAATAATTTGGTTGTCTTTTTACCAGCTTCTCAGTGACCTGGACTCACTTTCTGCCTCAACAAGTGGATCTACAAGTGCTATTCACTTGAAATGCTCTCATTTGTCTAACGGTGAGATTTTGGTAGGATGTATATTATGTTAACTTAGGCAATGTATAGGTTTGACGAGAGCAATTTTGTTCACTGCATATGCTTTATGCTTCTTGATTCATGAGAAGTCATTGTGTTAGAAGTATGTTGGGGAAGAACTAATGCTTTGATTAATCAACAGGAATAATTGAATAGGAAGTTGTTTCTAGCATAGAAAAAATTATCTTGTGCATTCATTTGGATGTCCAAGTTAGAAGAAGTACTTGGGGTCAGTTCATATCCTTTGTTGTCTTGCACCTTGTTTTTCACTTCTAATTTCTTCAAACTCAACACTCAACTAACTGGTCTTTTTGTGTTGGTGTATACTGTGTGTTGTTAAGAGCATATGTAATCTGTTTCTTTCACTCAAACTATATGTGTTCTTTTTTTTTACCCAAAGCTATGAAATACAATAGTAGGCTTTTGCTGTGCATTTTGTGCCACAACATACACAGGTATTTTCATATTGAATTAGCCAACCGAGTTAAAGCTTTGGCTTGTTGGGTCAGGTTTGGTCAGATGGGCACCCACTTAACACATACATGACTCAATTAAGCTATTTCTTTCCTAATAAATACGACCTTAGCTTAATTCTTTGAACATCTATCTTCAAAGAAATAGAATCTCAGATACTTCTATATTGTTCGTCAAAATGTGATGTGAATCTGTATAATTTATTTGCTGGTTCAATCTTTGTGAACTAGTTATTTACGTAGCAAAAAATTGCTTTGTTGTTTAATGGAAGATAGGCAAACGAGAAGGGCAAACATGAAAAATTAAAATTAAAATTAAGAAAATCTCACTGAGGAATGTGAAAGAACACCTTTATGAGCAGAAAATCTCACTAACAAGTTAGGCATGTAAAAGAAAAACACTATTATCAGCAGGTATACAAAAACATATGTTTTGAGTTTTTAACTAATGAGTATGAAACACTGTAGAGATCTTATATGTCTTCTTACTAAATGTGGCAGTCTCGATTTGTCATCATCATCAAGCCATATTTGTCCCAACTATGTGAGTTGGGCTACATGAATCCATTGGTGACTAGGCATCTTTCCTGTTGTAGTTGGCCTGTGGAACTCCCTCTTTGATTATTCTATGTTTAGTTGATATCTGTTCAAAAGAAACTCTACCGAAGTATCTTGTTTAGTTTATTGATTTTTTCTGCTGCTTCTTTTTGTGAGTTAAGCAAGATGTAATCATTCAATCTAGATTTCAAATTGTAAGTACATCTTAGGGTGGAATATGTTTTTATTTGGGAATTCTTGTCCACAATTTAGGCAGTTTTCTGAATGAAAATTGTGATTGTGCTACAAATCTAGGTATAAACTTTCCTTTTGGTTTCAGTGGGGAAATTTTTTTCAAATGCCAGCTTTTCCTCTATTTATTAATTAAGTTTGAAGATTTTTAAAAACTTTTCCATAATATATTATTCTCAGGTGGATCATCCTTCTCCATAGAAGAGGATTTCTTGAGGAGACTCCTGGAAACAGGTGCAACCGAATGTTCAGAGGATGCATCTCCTACATCTAACCAAGATGATACACAAACAGAAGCTTCGATGACCAAAAGCATCTTGAAGAATCTTATAAGCTTGCTCAATGATGTGTGGCATGTGAATGAGGCATTTTCTAGTGCTTGCCTTGCAACTCTACCTGAAGATGGTATCAACCTCTTCCATTCAGTGTTTTGCCGATTTTGTAGTTCTGATTGAGCTTCAGAGCTGTGCTTGATGTATTTCTCTTTCAATACTTTTTTTGGTTTGTTGCAGAACCCAGCAGGAAATTGCTGAAGGTTATTCAAAACCTTGAGGTAGAGGTCAGGAACTTTCTAGTGGCTGTTGGTGATCTTCATTTAAAACATAGATCGGTGACAGATGATCTCCTAAACCACCAAGATATTGATTTGAAAAATAAGGCTGAATGCAAACGACTAGCAGGTACCCTTCTAGAAGGTGTTGAAGTTCCTTCCAAATTTTTTTGCATCTTATAATTTGAATTTAAGGAAAAGGATTTCTGATGTTGAATTTGCCTGTGATACCTCTATGAACTTACAAGCAGTCCTATCTGACTTTTGTCACAAATGTATGCATCTGTACTTCATGCCCTTACTCTTTTGATGTTGACATGCTCCTTTTTGAAACCTTTATGAAGAGGAGTTGGCCAGTACAGTTGCGGAGTTGGAAGAAAACAATTGTAGAATATCAAAGCTGAAGTTGCATAAAGGCACAACCCAAAGTTCCTATTTCCTTTTCCCTAATTTTGGAAACAAACAAGTTGCTGGAGATAAAGTGAAGGATGCTGAAAAGGATATGCAACACATGGAATCTTCCCTCAAAGAATTGATGGTAGATATCCAACTTTGCTTTTCTTATCTGCATATTGCTCAACAGGCCTATTATTGATTGTTTCATTTGTGCTGGAATTTTTATCAGGGTCTGGTTTCTAGCCGGTTAGAGGACATAAAGAGACTGCATGAAGACAGAATTGAGATTCTAAAGAAACTAGCTGATACGCGGGTTGGTTTTCTTTGTATTTGATTATATTTTTTGTAAATTATAAGGCTATCATGTATTTCTGAAATAATAAATTTCAGAATGCTTTGATGGATTTCAAGAAGATATCTTCATCTAAGGCTTTTGTGTGTCTGAGCGATCGCCTGAATACATCAAAGGAAGAAATGGATCAGTGCCGGGTTTCACTTGAGAAATTGCAGGTGATAACTGGTCGGTAGTTTGTATGGTTAGTTTTGGTATTCCATTTCACATTTTTAGCCTTTTGAGATTTGGTGCAACATATTTATTACAGGTTGAAAAAGACAGCTTCATTTGGTGGGAAAAGGAGGTGAATTTGAAACACGAGATTGCTGATGTTGGTAGGACAATCTCTTTCCTTTCTGAATCCAGAATTGCTGAGCTACAGCAGATTCTGCAGAAATTGGCTGATGAAAGGGTTATGTTAGAGACCAAACTTGAAGCAGCCACGAGAGAATCAAGTATTTGGTCCAGTTGCTCAATCTTACTTCATTTTAGGTATGAAAGAACATTATATGGTTTGTTATTCCCAGGTAGGGAGGAGATAATTCAAGACTTCAAGGCACTTGCTGCTTCACTGCCTAAAAGCATGGAGATCATGCAAAGTGAAATTGATCAAAAAAAGGAAGCTACTGTAGATCTTCATTCTCTGAGAGCAGAAGTGCAATCTCTTTCTAGTTTGCTGCATAGGAAGGTAACAACTTATCAATGTCAATACCTTCATTTTTTTATGCATCAAATTATCAAGAAGGATATGTTATTCATTGCAGGAGAACGAGATTAAAACTTTATTCGGTACATCTTCTCATCAACTTTCTGAAATAAAGCAGCTGCATACAACTGTAAGATTAGTATTGGTTTGAATCTAATTTTGTTACTAATATGAGCTCTCGATAGAATTGATGAACTGGATCCGTGTCTCTGCCTAATCTCTTTTTAATTTTGATACTAACTGGAAAATGTGATAGGGATTTGTCCAAGTTGAGATATCTATACTTAATATTGGAGGGTAATTAGTAAAATGAGGATCACCTAACAAAAGAAGAAATTAACTGTAATTTTTGTTAAGAAAAGAATGATGTTATGTTACTAATACACCAGTTTGTTTTCCCCTCCTAAAATACAGTATAAAAAAACTGTGGGATAAGTTTGAGTGCAAGGTCTATGAGAAAATTTGACTTAAAAGTAAATCTTTCAACCAATCTCCTTGAAACAAAAAAAGAACAAAACACATTTTTTATTTCACACCAGTTAGAACTTTCTTAATTGTAGTTACTAAATTGCAATAGTCAAGACAGAATTAAATCAAAATCTGTATGGAAAGATGATGAATCAAAAATGGTATGAAGGGTTAATAAAGTCACACTCAATCAAAGTGCCTATATACATTTTTGGACAATTATGTATGCAATGTTCCTTATAATTTTTTGAATGTACATGTGTGCCCATTCAAATGCAATCTATGAGTTACTTCTGATGCATTTCTTGAATAACCTATTTCTTCATGATATGTTGTCTTGTTTTTCCTGATCCATCAAATTATGCAAGGATTTAGAGATTTGGTCTTTTTCTTTGTAATTATATTTATTTGCTAAATTTGCATGTTTAATAATTGCTTGTTTATGCCTGATACAGGTTCAAGATTTGAGAGATAATAATCACGAGTTGAAACTTTTCATAGAGATGTATAGACGTGAATCCACCGATTCCAGGTTTTTCTTCCTTTACCCTTGTGATGTCCTGCAATCTAAATCTATGTCGTAGTTTGATTGTCTCAATATCCTGCTTCGTTCTTACACATGGTCTAATAATATATTTTGGTGAGAATACATGCTAATGTAACTCCAAAAAGAGTATCTTCAATAGATAAAATGAGTGAAAATTGGTTGAGATGGCATGGCCATGTTCAAAGTGCACCAATAGATCTTATTGTTAGAAGAGTTGAATCTTTTGTATGGAAGGTGTAAGAGTCCCATTAGCGACTTGTACCGTTTTATTCTGAAGTGTATGCCATTTGTGTTTGGTAATGCACATGTTTGTCAGCTGAGATATTCCCCCTTTCTTTTGTGATATCTTCAGACAATATTGGTTATTATTGGATTGGATGGAGCAAATTATTGTTTCCTCTCATCATTAAGTTCTATAAAAGTAGCAACAGTAATTTTATTGTGTCATCTTTCTCTAATGTAGAGATCTCATAGTATCCAAAGACAATGAATACAAGGCATGGGCTCACGTCCATACCCTCAAATCATCTCTTGATGAACACAACTTAGAGTTGCGTGTTAAGGCGGCCATTGAAGCTGAAGCAACATCTCAAAAGAGGCTAACCTCTGCCGAAGCTGAGATCGATGAATTGAGGCAGAAGTTGGAGACATGCGAGAGGTAACTTGTTTTGTGTTACTTGCATAATATCTAGTCAATTAACTAAACACAGATCTTTCAATATCTAATACACAAATTGTAGGAAAGATTTAAGTACCAGGTTTTTTTTTTACATTCTTTCCATAAATATTATGATACTCATATGATACTAAAATATAATTCTTATCTTTCACTTCTACATTTTTTTATTGGCAACTATTGGTTGTAAATATTGGTACCTGAATATTTATCTTTCCATAAATGCATGCAATGCAGCTGTTGCTGCGTCAAATATTTATCTTTTTTGATGAATGTTCGACAATTTTTTATGCAGAGATTTGTCTAAATTGTCAGAGATTCTGACATCAAAACACGAGGAAGGAAGAACATATTTATCTGAAATTGAGGTTATTCTTTCCTTTAAAAAGATCTAACAATACTTCCAAATTCCATGCAAGAAAATGCTTACCAACTTTGGCCTGTTTGCTGCAGTGTATCGGGCAATCATATGTCGACATGCAAACTCAAAATCAACATCTGTTGCAGCAAATTATAGAGAGAGATGACTACAACATCAAAGTAACTAACATTGTTCTGTTTTACTTTTCTTTCATGGTTAGAAATTATGTTTGCTGATTATTATTTTCTTAGAGTGCATTAG
The DNA here is from genome assembly GCF_018446385.1 of Zingiber officinale. Classification (NCBI taxonomy): domain Eukaryota; kingdom Viridiplantae; phylum Streptophyta; class Magnoliopsida; order Zingiberales; family Zingiberaceae; genus Zingiber; species Zingiber officinale. The sequence continues at coordinate 80,640,684 of NC_055995.1, forward strand.
CCTCGTGTTTTCGGTGGATGATTTCTATGTTTTTGATGAATTTTGGCACGCAAGGTGGGGAGATCTTTGATTTGGGGTTTACGAGTAATGTGGGTCGATATTGTAATACACTTGATGCCTCTAATTAACATCTCTAAGATTGGCTTTGAGAAAAAGGGTGAAAACCTGTAGGTCGACAGCTGACAATGACATCGATCTGCAATGTGCTGGATCATAGATTTCATTTTATGATATATCAGCATTTCCAATTTTTTACTACTGATCCAAGTCTGCTAACTATTCTTTGGTCCACTTAATTTTACGATTTTTGTCTAGCTTGTGATGGAGGGCACGAAAGAGAAGCAAGTGCAGGAAGCTCTTCGCTTGGAAATACAAATTACGAACAGGAAGCTACAAGAGGCAAAACTGTTGATGGATTCATACGACCTGAGAGTTTCTAAAATGGATGAACAGTTGAAGATATGGTCAGAGCAAGTTGGAAAACTCGCCGAGGATGCTCGACAAAGTAGAGCTGCTTTTGAGCACACAATGAAAAGGCTATTGGAGATACAGATGGAGGCCCAAAAATCAAGACAATTACTCGATCTCGTCCAAAACAAGGTCGAGGGAAGCCGACTGGAGGTAGCAAATTTGCTGATAGAAATAGAGAAAGAGAGGTAATGAACTGCATGTAAACAATTTTAGATCCAGTCGATAGCCTATCTAATCTCGCTGGGTGTTCAGGTTCAACAAGAAGAGGATCGTGGAAAGTTTAGACGACATGACAAGGAAAGCTGCCTATCTCAGGGTACAAACCAAGGGTTCTGTCCTGGAGAAACTTCAGCAAGAAGTAAAAGAATATCGTGGAATCCTCAAGTGCAGTATCTGCCTCGATCGGCAAAAGGAGGTAAACCAATTTCAAGAATCAGAATTGAGGGCTTTTCCTTCTGGTAAACTGGTTCTTAAGCTTTTGTCATGCTAACAGGTCGTGATAGCGAAATGCTACCATTTGTTCTGCTATCAGTGCATTCAAAGAACAATTAGCAACCGTCAGCGCAAGTGTCCAACTTGCGGTTCGAGTTTTGGCGCCAACGATGTCAAGCCGATCTACATATAATCCTCGCATTGCGTTCTGTTTTGGAGGTGGAAAACAAATCCATTGGAAACGCTCCTCCGATTTAAAGATTGTGCCATCGCAGTGTCTGGAAGTGTAGTTCCTGTAATATATTCTGGTATCGAAGGTTTCGAAGGCAATTTAGGCTGTCTCATTGACCCTGTGTGATCGACTGATCAAGTGGTTTTCTGAATCTTTGTAAAGTTCGATTGTTTCATAATTCAATGAAATGAGAGTGTGTACCAAACTAGTACAAGTCAATTTGTAGTAATTAATAATAATAATTAGAGCCCATGGATTCTAACATTCAGTACAATTGCTGTGTTTTAGAGAGTGGCAGCTTTGCAACACTGAATCTTAAGTTTTAAGGATACTCGATTGTAAAAGAATGTTTCAAATTGTGTAAATTGCCAGAGGGATGTTTTTTTTTTTTCAAAATAAAAATTAAAACAAATTAAAAGGTGATGATTTTTTGTATTCATAATATCTATTATTTTATTATTGTTGTGAGTTATTTGGTAGTTGTTATAACTTATAATAACTACTACTCAGGGTAAAATTTATTATTTTATTTTAATTAAAATTATTATATATCAAGTCTTATTATATTAAAATAATCTTTATCATGTCTCGTGTAACAGGATCTAATGGTAAGAAGTAGGATAAATTTTCATACAATGAGAGTTAAAATCTTTCTTAAAATATATCATACAAAAAAATCTTTATCAATTTAGTTAAAACTATTTAAATTTTATCAAAATATTTTTAAATTAATCAAATTATTTTATTTTATTTTAAAAAAAAAACTCTTTATCCATTGGGTGTTCTTTTGATTTGTTTTTTTTGGAAAAAATATCCTTTTGATTATTTATATAATTTAAAGTTTTTTTTTTTAAATTTTTTACCAACAATATTTAGCTCAATTATTGGTCCTTTGATCTGCAGAGTTGTTTGTAAGATTGTAAGTTGATTATGACATTGTTTTCTTTAAGATTTCATTCTACAGATATATAATATGCCTATTTAATTAGAAAGGTATCTTATAGATGTTTTGCAGTTATAATATTTTTTATTTTAGTATTGTCGTATTAGTTTATTTGGTACCATCGAGCAGTTGGCATGGCTATTTCATTTAAATCAAAATATTATTATATATAAAATATTATTATATTAAAATACTTTTTATTATACATCCCTGGTATAATGCGATGGTAACAGGTAAAAAAAAAAAAAAAAAAAAGACGAGCTCTTATATAATGAGGGTTCAAATCTCTCATAGGGTATATCATACAATTATAATATTCGAATCACTTGTGATACTGGGTCGTTAGGATTTATCGACACTTCTTAGATTTATCTTGCTAGCTGATGTATTATTTTTGTGAGACTGAGTTGTCATTTTGAGAATTAATTGATTCGAATAGTTAGATATTTAATTTTTATCAAAATCCTTTTAAATTAATAAAAACATTTTAAAACAATGGTAAAGCTACTTAGATGTTATACAATTGTAGTTAAATTGTAAACCATAAATTTTAAAACCTAAATTTTAAATCATGAGCACTATTATATCAAAATGTTATTTATCTACATGGTTAAAATTATTTAAACTCCAATAAAATAAATTTAAATTGATCAAAATTATTTTAAAATAATTGTAATAGTTAAATAAATAGCTATTATATGGTTGTAAAAGTTATTAAGTAGTTGCTATAAAAATATTATATTCACTATTATATATTGTAGTGGGTCTAGTATCTATAGATAGAGTAGTTATATGCAGGGTCGATTTTGGCTTTTGGGGGTCCTTGGTGGAAAGAGAAAAAGAGACCATTTAGGATTTTATTTTACTAATATACAATTTGAATAGAGTTTAATAGAAAAGCTTAAAAAATAATATATATTATTTAAAATATGATAAACTCCATTTAAATATATTTATCAAAATTCTCTAAAAAAATATAGCATCATACAAAATATATTTTCAAGTTTTTCCAAAAAGTACAGTACCTACAAATAAAAAAAAGTATCAAATAATCATTAAAAAAAATCAAGACCTTTAGCATTTTGAGAATCAAACACAACAATAAGGTCTTCTAAATCAAGTTTTTGTAACACTTCATTTTCAATGCATAAAATTGATAAACCATTTAATCTTTCTTGAGACATAGTTGAATGCAAGTGCGATTTCATCAATTTTAGTTTAGAAAAACTTCTTGCTATAGTAATTGGTATAGTTAACAAAACTCGATAAGCAATGAAGATATTAGGAAAACAATATAAGATTTTTACAAACTCAAGAACTTCAAAAGCTAACTTTGTTTCTATTGGTAAACACATTTGTAGCACTTGCAATTTAGAAAATAAATCATCAACATCAATATCAGACTTAGTCATTATATTTTAGAGTAAATTGAAGATTATCACAACACTCATGTAATATATTATCATCCATTTTAGGATTGAATAAAAAATCAAAGATGTTTTCAAAGATTTCTAATTATTCAAATCTACTTTTTTAAAGATGAAATAGCAATATCAACGACAATAAAAAATAATTAATCCTAAAAGATTCATCAGCAGATTGTAAAATCTCTTCATGACAATTTTTATCAAATTATTTTTTGCTACGAGTTGTACGTTTTTGAGAAAAAATAGGATCAATTTTCATTTTAGATGCAATCTCTTTTGCTAATGTCATAGCAGATTGGAAACCTTCCTCCCTATATCTTTCAAAATAAGAAATCAATCCTCTCAAAATCTTTATTGCAATGTCAATTTGCATATTTTTAAATTGCAACTTTTTGCCAATCAATTCAATTTTTTTTCAAAATGTTACGTCATATAGTCGTGCCCAACAAAAATTTAAAATTTTCAAGTTCATGTGTTGCTAAAGATTCATCCTTACTCCTAATCTTAGCATCTTCACTAACTTTTGATAATTCATATAAAACTTCTCTTAACTTATTTTGCTGAGTTATTATGGCTTGATACTATTAACATGACTTTCCCATCTTGTTGTTGTGATGAATATGAACTTGAAAAATCTTCCACGTTTTTGTAGAACTAGCAAATAAAGTATACATGCATCGCACAATTCCAAAAAATAACATAGCCTTAATACAAGAATTTGCCATATCACAAATTGTTAAATTAAGAGAATGACAAGCACATGACATATAAAATGCTCTTGGATTTATTTCAAGAAATCTCTTTTGTATACTTTGATTTTTTACTTTTCATATTAGAACAATTATCATAACCTTGCCTCCTCACATTATCAATATCAAGTCCAAGGGTTTCTAAAATAGATTGTAATTCATTAAAAAGTCCTAACTCAAATGTATCATCCACTTTCAAAAACTCTATAAAAGACTCATTTACCTCTATAAGACAAACTAACACATCCAAAATCGAATTATCAAGTCATTTGCTCATGATGACTTGCATCTGAAGTAAAATCAAGTATCACTAAAAAATATTTTATCTTTTTTATTTTTTTCAATTATAGTACTTCTTACTTTAGAACCTAATATAAAAATCAACTCATTTTGAATCTTATAACTAAGGTAATGATGATGAATCTCATTATTTTGAATATGTCTAAAATGCTCTTGTATTACCAAATCAAATTATGCAATTAATTCAAATAGCCCTTACCATTACTACCTTGGTAATTTTTACTCTTAGTAAAACATTTCATAATAGAAATAATCCTTACTAAAACAAGTTTCCAATGTTCTTCTCTTTCTTAATTTAAATTTGGATTTCTTCATCAAATGTTTCATTTTACAATCTAATTTATAAATCAATCCAAGTTCTCATATTAGTAATATGCTCAATACCATTCTCATGTTGTCTAAGTCTATCACTTAAATGTTTCCCAACATTAAGACCTTCATTTGCTAGCCAAATTTTATTTTTCACTAATTTAAACAATTTACAATAAAAACAATATAGTTTGTTTGCATCTTTCGACTTCACAAGCTATTTTCTATCTTGATTCTCTCCATTTGACAATTTTCTTGTGTAATAAGAATATGAAAAATGTCTCGAAAGCTCATCTACAGTGAACTTAAGATTACCTTCTCTTATAGGACCTTTCTCTACCAAAAGATCTCTTATTTTATTATCAATGTTAACCCAAGATCTTGGATCATATATATCCAAAACATGACTAGTTTCCTCTAACTCATTTTCATTCTCAATTATATTACAACTTCTACATTCAAATCATTATCATCATTTTCTCTCAGTTCTTCTTACTCATTCGTTGCATGATTATTATCATAATTTGCTATCAATTCTTTTTGCTCATTGATTGCATGATCATTTAGTTCTTCTTGATTACTTGGTTGTTGCTCATTTGTTGCACAATTATTTAGTTCTTCTTGACTTTCTTCTTGTAATTTATTAACTGAATCTTCAATTGAAGAGCCAATTTTTTAAAAAATTATGAAGAGCACCTTTTTGAGCTTTAATAATTTGTTCCACTCTTTTTCTTTTGTTTCTTTTCTGACTCCAGATTGATATTTCTTTGAAAATATGTTTGTAATGCAAATTTCAAGTGTAAAATAAAATACACAAAACCAGCAACAAAGCTGGCAAGTAGCAATGAAACAAACACAAGTAGTGAAAGAGCAATAAAACCTGATTTGTATTTGAAACAATCGATAAATACTGCCTTTGCAATTATTCCCAGCGGAACCATATATCTAAGGCAAGGATCACCAAGAGATGGAACTTGTGGCAATTTTTACTCTTCGAGCACAAATCCAAATTCTTTTTCTCAGAGGAACTCAAACACTGAGTCACTGATAGGGATGACAATGGGTCGGGTTTAAACCTAACCCCATATTAAACTCATCTCATTCAGGACAAATTTAAACCGGGTCAAACGGATTATGGGGTGGGTCTATATATATATAACTTATTATTGACTTGTATTTTTTTTAAGTTTAGTGGGTTGGCGGGTCCAACCCGCTATGGACTCGTCGGGTTTTGAGAAGAGTCGGGACGGGTTCGGGTTCGAATCTATTTTTTCTGGCGGGGTAGGTTCTGGGATTGGCCAAACCCAATCCGAACCTGTCCCGTTGTCATCCCTAGTCACTCACTTGACCAAATATATTTTTTGAAAATAGAAAGAAAAGAAGAAGACATCGCAGCCAAATCAAATCGTCCAGAAACCAAAGCTATGAAAGGGAGAAAGAAAATCAATAAATCACCTCAACTAATGTGGCTGGAAATTTCCAAAGATGATCTCTAAAACCTGACGATAGTGATCAGAAGCTGACATTTTTTACTCTTCGAGCATAAATCCAAATTCTTTTTTCCCAAATGGAACCGTGTTCGATAACTCTATTCCTCCAAAACCGTCAGCTTTCGCAATAAAATATATTTCTTAAGTTTTTATTAAAACAATTTAATTAGGCCCTAAAAAATTAGGGGCCTTAGGTTGTCTTCGATGATATATTTTAGGGCCGGTCTTGATTGTATGTTGTAGTAATTCTATAATAATATTAAAAAGTAAGGATATTTTTAAAATAAAATAAAATATCTAGTGGATTCTTTTGACTTTTTTTTTAAAGTAATGGTCCCTTTGAATATATTTTAAAAAGTCTTTTTGATTTTTTTTCCCATCAATATTTAGCCCAATTATTGGTCCTTTGTATTTGCAAGTTGTTTGTAAGATTGTAAGTTGATTATGACATTGTTTTATAATATGCCTACTTATTCTACTAAATTATAAAATTCACTCTTTTTTTTTTTTTTTTTAACCTTGGCCCACCCTTTCCAGCTCAGTCCATCTGATCACTGCATTAGATCCATTGAACAGATAGATATATATTACGATATTGTTTTCTTTAAGATATGCATTTGAAACGAGAAAGTTGTTATTGCAAAAGAACGATCAATGCATTAGATCCATTGAACAGAATTTATTTGGTCTATTTGTAAATGCTATTAAATGTACTTTCAATTATTGCATCGAAGAAGTTGAGGAGACAAGCACGAACCTCGCTGTAAACTATTGTACTATAAAAGGACAAAATTAAATTAGTTGGTGTAATAATCAATTGAACGAATGGTTCACATGTAAAATGTTTGATGTTTGAGTTATGATTCATCTATTTCAAGTTGTTTATTCAATTCGAATAAAACCAAATTCGATTCTGTTGGCGAGTCTAGTTTGATCATTAAAATATGTATTAGGATGGATTCAATGACATGAAACTGATTCGATCTAATTTTTTATTCATTGATATTGATAGAGAGTGTTGTGAGTGGTTCTAAAGGTAATATGAGATTGATAGTTAAGACGATGTGACAATTAAAATCAAAATAAAATGCGTGATAGTCAAAATCAAGATGTAGATATTCAAATAAATCATTTTTAACGGGGCTCAGTTTCTCATTTCTCATGCGCAGAGTCGTTTCAACCGGTTCGAAGGCCCTAGACAAATTTTATTTTATTTTTTCAAAAAATAATATTAATTTATTTTATATAAAATTTATTTTTTTATTTTTATGAAAAAAATTAATTAAAATTTTATATTTAAGTTTGATAATAATTTTTTCCCGCGGGGATAAAATTATTAAATTATTTACTTTTTTAAATTAGATATTATTGAACATAAATAAAATTTTATTAATTTTAATTTTAAAATTTTTCCACTTTATATTAACAAATACTATCAGTATTTCATAAGTTATTGATGCATAAAATAATATTTTTTAATATCTCAATTTTAATTTGGATTTATTATTTATATTTTTTTCTAAAGTATTATCTTCTAAGTGATTTTTTATTTAAATTTTTAATTATTTTTTTGAGTTTTTATTTTTAATCTTACTATTTTATTAAAAATCCCCCCCTTTACTAACTAACTTTGGTGAAACCTAAAATGAATTTACGTTACTGTCCTTTTTTTTATTCACACTAAAAATAATTCCAAGATTTATTAGTAATTCCACAAGCGAAACAATCTAGAGTTCGAGACTCAGCTACGACGTATTATTATGAATTTTTTTCATCATTAATTTTCTCTGGTTGTTTTATATAAAAAAATAAAGTTCTCTTTAGCCCCACATCTTAGAATTGATAACACTATGATCAAAGAAGCTTTTATAAATATTTTAAACCGACGATGTTAATAAATATACTTTTCTTAGTTTCTTTTACTAAGATAAGTATAATATTAAATTAAAATAATTTTTTCCATAGGGAAGCCCATTACAGTAGTTTATTGCTGGGACCCAAATAATTTATATATTATTATATTACACACGCAACGCGTGTGCATGATCACACTAGTATTAATAATAAATCTATATGGTTCACATTTTTTTTAATTAAATAATATATTTTTAATATTAGGAATTAATTTAATGTTTTAAAAAATTAATATACTATTTTACAACAAATCTAATGAATAAAAATCCTTACTTTATAGTTTTTGTCCCTTTATGTTCTTATCTAAAAGAGGAAGAAATAATACGTAAGGTAGATCATTAATGAGGAAGGAAAATGACATCTAAAAGAGGAAGAAATAATGCGTAAGGTAGATGAAAAAAAATGACATCCTTTAAGAGCATCATTGATGAGAGAGAAAGAAAAATTCGAGAGAGAGAAAGATGCGAGAACACCAATGAAAAATTAAAAGGGTATGCTATTACCAATAATTATTAGAGAGTATATTATTTAGAGATCAATGTGGAAAAGAAAGAATCAATTGAGGTTTTTCAAAAATAAGATATAAAAAATTAGAGGCTCCAATTTTATTGGGACCCTAGGCATAGACCTTTTAAGACCTATGCCTTGAGTCGACATTGCTCATGCGCATGACTCCTAACATAAATTTGATCGACCCTAGAGCCGATCGAATCTTCAGGGTTCAACTCTCCACTTCTTATGAGCATGACTCCCAGCATAAACCCGATCGGTCCTAGAGACGGTCAGATCTCTAAGGCTCAGCTCCTCACTTTTTATGGCATGACTCCTAGTGTAAACCCAATCAACCTTAGAGTATATATATATAATACTAAAATATAAAAAATTAGGGGCCCCAATTTTATTGGGGCCTAGACATAGACCTTAATGGCCCATGCCTTGAGTCGACACTACTCATATGCTTGACTCAACATAAATTCGATCGGCCCTAGAGTCGGTCGGACGCTTGGGGCTCAACTTCCCACTTCTCATGGGCATGACTCCGAGCATAAACCTGATCGGTCTTAGAGATGGTCGGATTTCCAAGTCTCAGCTCCCCACTTGTCATAGGCATGGACCTCAGTGTAAACCCGATTGGCCTTAAAGCCGGTTAGATCTTCGGGGCTCAGCTCTCCACTTCTCATAGGCATGACTCCTAACATATACCCGATCGGTCCCAGAGTCGGTCAAACTGCTGGGGCTTAGTTTCCCACTTCTTATGGGCATGCCTCAAAGTATGAACCCGATTGGCCCTAGAGCCAGTCGGATCTCCAGGGCTTAGCTTTCCGCTTCTCATGGGTAAACCTGATCAACCCAAGAACTGGCTAGATCTCCAAGACTCAGCTCCCCACTTCTCACGGACATGACTCCCAACATAAACTCGATCGACCCCAGAGCTTGTCGAATCTCCAGGGCTCAGCTCTTTGTGGATTGCAAGGTTGCAAACAAAGTTTCACATTGAAAATACACGGGAAAGATTATAGATTTATAAGGAAAAGATATATCCATGGTATGAGGCCTTTTGGGTAGAGCCCAAGAGCAAAATCATGAGAGTTTAGGCCTAAAGTAGATAATATCATGTCATTGTAGAGATATATAAATTCTTTTTTATTCTACAATTGGTATTAAAGCTCGGACTGCCAGAAGATCTAACTGCCGACTGTGCACAAGAGCTATGGTCTAATTGAGCCATATTGTGCATAAGAGCTATGATCTAATTGAGCTATGTGAGTAGAATATTGATCTTGAACAAAGGAAGTGGGGATCCCGTGTCCAAATGAAGAGGACCAAACACCAAGAAAAAAAGTCCTAGTTGCAGCTAGGCAAGGAAGTCCTAGTAGGTCAGGTGGACCGAGGAGCAGAAAGACCTAGTGGGTCAAGGATTGGATGTGGGAAGCTTGTGGTCCTTCTTTTAAGAGGGGGTGATTGCTGGGTTGTAAGGTTGTAAACAAAGTCCCATATCGAAAATACATGAAAAAAATCATAAATTTATAAGGGAAAAGATATTTCCATTGGTACAAGGCCTTTTGGGTAGAACCCAAGAGAAAAACCATAAGGGCTTAGGCCCAAAGTGGATAATATCATGTCATTGTGGAGATATCTAAATTATTTTCGATCTTACACTCTCCACTTCCTCTCCACTTCTTATGGGTATAACTTTCAGCATAAATCCGATTGACCCCAGAGCTCCACTCCTCATGGGCATGACTCCAAACACAAACTTGGTTAATTCCAAGTTGATTAGACACCCTCTGGGAGACAACATTATCAGAGAATTGCAACCATCTATCAGAGAATAAAGGCTACTCACCAGAGAATAGTCCACTACTCTGATATATACACGCAATGAAACCTTCCTCTGTCTAGGGGAAGGCTATTGTACATTCTCCACTATCCAACATATTCTGACACCATACATTGTTTGACATGTTATTATTATGGAGGTTATGAGAGGCAATATAAAAAGGGGAGTCCTCTCCGTTGGTTAGGTACATGCATGCACTAGCATCTACACTATTGTTCTACAGTTCATTTTCTTCTCCATTTTTTCGCTAGGACTATGGTTCTGACTTGAGCGTCGGAGTGCTTACGCTAGGGATCCCCTTCTTGGTTCTCGGTCTAACATTCTCGATTGCTCTCTTTGTAGTGTGCATAGGTTTGTGGCTTCCAACTCTAGGTCCTTCCTCCGTCAACATTCTTGCCTTCTTACTAGCTGCTCATCTACTCAACTTCCAGATGAGATCAAATTTACCACTGTTTATGGGAACACACTCACCTATTTCAGAACATAAGGATGGATGCAGCTAGTAAAATCAATGTTGCCATGACACCGAAGGAGTACGAGCTATTTATGAATGCTAAGGTGCAAGCACTGTCCCAAGATCATGCCGCAGATTCTCACCCACACCGGGCACCTGCAACCTCGATAGAGGAGTTTCCTATGCCAGAGAGAAGATCCAAGCATAAGCAGCCATTTTGAGTTTCCCCGAGCGATTTTTCAAGTGCCTGGGGCAGGCTGCACTAAAATTGAGTGGTTGCAAGCCTCTTCGGCTGAAAATTTATCCTTGAAGTGTTAGATCGAGACACACGTGAGAGGGGGTGGGTGGGGTGAATCACATGATTTTAAAAAAACTTACTTTTTTGATTTTGAAATAAGTACACAGCGATAAAAACTAAACACGAAAGAATAACAGAAAACTCGAACTAACTCGATCAATTTTATTTGGTTCGGAGCATTCGGGGACTCCTACTCCAAGATGTTAGTGCATAAAGCACTAGATGATCGAACCTAAATTTTGATTATGGCAAAGGGTTCAAAGTTAAAGTTTCTTGTTGTCTAACAAGTTGAACTGAGTATGTAGGAAAGTCCTAAGTGATCTTAGGCAAAGTAAAGTCCTAGTTGATTCTAGGCAGGTGAAAAGTCTTACCTGCGGTTAGACAATGAAATCCTGGTTTTAGGAATTGGGCAAGGTCTTGGCGGGTTGAGAATATTGGCGAAATCCTAGAGTCGAGGATGCTAGGTGTGTCACGCCCCAGAGGAGTCCCTGTCCGAAGAAATTTCGGCAGCATCTCCCCTGTACAGCGGACAATCTGAAACTTTTCTACATCTCATATACCTCAGCCACAGGCGGCTGGAATAATAAAAATAAATAAAAACACAATCCACACAACCATCCACGCAGTTATATATAATAAACAAGGTAGTAATACTCTGACTCAAAAACCACCCTACTCAACTACACTCGTAAAGCTCAAAACCGACGAACTCACCTCTTCTGTCGTCCAGGCAGGCATGTAGTAGAGTAAATCTAAATCATACCAAAAGTCCATCCAACGGAAAGATTCCATACAATATCCATATGTAAAGTCCAAAACAAAACTAAAACAAAGTCTGATAGCGGAAAGCTAAAATAAAACAACAACTCAAAAACCAGCAGAGGAGTAGCACTACGTGCTGTGGGGACCAGCGACTGGAACTCCCTCCTGACAGCATCAACCTGAAAGTAACAACAATGGAGGCGGGGTGAGTCCAACACTCAGCAGGTACAATTGATATGCAAAGTAAAGAAACAACACCTAGCACTAATCATGCGTACAGTCTCCTGATAAGAAAGATAAAAATGCATCTGAAGTAAACAGGAGAATACTGTACTAACCAGGTCCTGAGTATAAGGTCAAACAGTCCGAGTGGTATAGGGATCCTGTATGCATGTCAAACATAGGTATCCAAACAATATGCAGCATATAAATGCAGCAACCACAAACACAAGCAATAAATGCATCATGCATATGATGCCAATGATGCGTCCTGGTCACCCCTGACGCCAGTCGATCATCTCATACAAAAGTGAGGCCGAGTGGGTAGGGCTGTGACAACCGTGCACTCTGTCGTCACTACTCCTGATGAGTGACCGAGTGGACGGGATGCTGTCGGAGTACACCTATCCTCCTACCCCAAACCATATATGGGGGAGCGCAATGCTCTCAACTCCCGGTACACGATGACGGGGAGGAATCCCTGCCGGATAACTCGTTGTGTCACACTACCCATGAGCGGACCAACGGTGCCTAACAGAGTCCCTGCTGCAACACACTCTGCCTGAATCGACCACTAACCCATGAGTGGTGGTGTGTGCAGATCCATGTAATTGGCGATGTGCTCAACAATAATGGAGCGGACTATCGCACAGCATGCAATCATGCAAATGATGCATGACAATAACCATATAAACATCCTGACCTAATCCATATATATAGAAAAGTGCACCCTAGGTCAACGAATCATATCGAATCAAAGGTACTACACAGAAGGTATAAAAACCTAGGTCCTGAACATGGTGAAGCATGGTATATCACTACCCCTATAAGCATGTATAGACAGGTAAAGTATACATGGAATGCAAAACAAATCAATCAATCAAACATGTATCAAGATTTGGGTAGTGATTAACCGAAACAGATAAGAAACACAATTGATACAATATGTTAATTTCATTACTATGCATATCAAAGACAAAAAGTCAAAAGTACCCGCCTCCGAAAATAGAAAGGTCCAATCTGACTCCGAGATACTCGTCTCGCGTCAAAGTCCTGTGGCATCAAACGTAATGTCTAGTTTAGCTAATTTATCATACAACTATTAGCCAAACTAAATTCTAATTCATCGACCAACTAGGGTTAGCTTCATTAACCCTAATTACACCTTTAGATTTATTTCTAAACTTAAGTTAACAAGTATTGCTAACACAACTAGCAATCACCTATAACGAAGATCAAAACCCTAAACCTTACCTTAAATTCCACAACTGTAATCACCGATCCAGCTAAGAGATAGTTGTCTTCTGGAATTAGAATAAATCCACAGTAAAGCAAACCCTACGGAAAATCTTTTCCCCACTGTCAGATTAATAAGATGTGAACATCACCAAATCAAGATACCCAATTACATAGCACAAAATTCCTTACCAAGAATCCAACTTACCCCAACTGTGACCTAACTTCACCACAAAGAAGGAATGATCAAGAACAGCGGAGAGGCGGCACAGCGAGAGGCGACGCTGCTCCGTGCGACGCCGGTGGCTAGCTAGGGCACGATGGCAGTAATCGAAGGTGCTCAGTGGCTGGCGGCTGTGAACTCCACAGCAAGGGCTTGGCTAGGGCACGGGGTGAGTCGCCGGCACTGCTCGACGTCGGTGGAGATGCTAGGCTTGGCGGCGAGCCGGCGCTAGGGCACAGGGAAAAAGGGCGGTGCTCCGTGCGTCGCCGCCGCTTGGACAGGGAGGAAGAGGAAGAAGACTGCGGTCGACGGTGGCTCGTCGGATCAGAGAAAGGGAGGAGAAGTCGCTGGTCGGCCGGGGCTGGCTAGGGCACAAAGGAAAGGTGGCGCCGTGAGGAGATCAGAGAGGACGCCGGTGCGGCAGTGGAGAAGAAATTGTCGGCGCCGGTTAGGGCTAGGAGTCGGCGACGGGGGAAGAAGAAGGAAGGAGATGTGGCTGCCGGAGGATCGCTCCTCTCCGCGTCGGAGTGTTGGCAGAGAAGAAGAAGAAACGAGAAGGAGAAGAAAGGGAACCGCTCGGCACGCGGGGGTCTCGGCGAGGAAGAAAACGGGAATAAAAAGAAAATAAAAAGAAATAAAAGAAAAGGAAATGTAAATATAAACATTTCCTCGCTTAAACGGGTCGCCTAAACAGGCTTTTCCGGATCCCGTTTTTATCCCCGTCAACTCGTCCGCACGAGCTCCGAAAAATTCCCGAAAAATTTCCAAAAATTCCGGAAAATTCCCTTATTCATATTCGCCTATTTCCGGTATTTTACAAGGTGAAAGCCTTGGGGGTTGTAAATACTAGGTGGAAGACTGGAAGAGTCAGGGATTGGACGCCCAGCATGAAATCCTGATGTATCGGACGCTGAGCAAAAGTCTAGACGGTTGGGAGAATCAATTTAGCAAAAGGTAATATCTCTTGAAAGGAGTAGGTGAGGGCGCATTCCCCAAAGAGGGAACAATAGGCGTCGGTTCAACGTAGAGTTTCAGTGAAATTCAAAGTTAAGACCAGACAATTCAGAAACTGTCAAAATTATACTTTATATTGTTTATTGCTTGAACTAACTCTTTTTTTGCTGAAAGTGAAGTGCTGGAAAAAGGTGTCCGGGTGCTCGGAGAGGTTCTGGGCGCCCGGAGCTACTTCGGGTGCTTGGGAAGGATTCGGCGAAGTAGCAACCCGAGCGGCTCTTTGCCAAGTACCCTAGTGGTCTGGGCACCTGGAGGTGCTCCAGACACCCAGACTATCAAAATTTGAACGACTGGTCAACCCATGTCAGCAGTCCAGGCGCTCGGAGGGGGTTCGTGTGCCTGGACGTGGATAAACTTTAGGGGTGAAGTTTCGACAAGAGCTTGTCACATTAGCATAGTCCAGGCACCTGGGAGGGGATCCAAGTGCCTAGACAAGACTATAAAAGGAGGCTTCGACCAGCAACTTCAACACATTAACACAAACAACTTTTGCTTTTGCGCGCAACTTTGAAAAGACCTCTACAATACCCAAAAGCTCCTCCAACGATGACTACACTACAGATCTAATTCTCCAAGTCGTCAATATCATTTTTGTTATTGTTGAAGTTACTTATTCAATTGTAATCATTCTTGTAACTTTTCAAATTGATTAGTAATTTCCCATTGAAAAAACTCTCACGTGCGGGCCTTGGAATAGGAGTCATTACAGGCTTCGAACCAAGTAAAACTTGGGTGTGTTAGCTTTGCTTTTATTTTCCTTTATTCCGCTATGTTTGTCTCTCGAAAGTTTTTAAACGAACATAAAAACCACGAGAGCTATTCACCCCTCCCTTTCTAGCACAACGATTATACAATTGGTATTAGAGTGGGGTCGCTCTGAATTGGTGAAACCACTGTTCGAGAATTTTTTTTTGTATTTTTTCACTAGTGAATATATTCTTATGCCCTTTTCTGGGTTTTTACATCTTGAGATTTTCAGAGTCAATTGAAATCGGTCCTATCACACCTTCTGATCAATTCTTTCGTAATTGAGTTGTTCGTTTCTCAAAGTCTGTGCAAACACCACTCGAGTTTTATTATTTCTTTTCATACCGCACTACTAATTCAAGACCAAGTCTTGGAACAAGTTTACTTCTTGTTTTCTTGTGCGAGACTTCACATGATCCATCAAGAAGGCTATAGTACCACACTACTCCCCTTTTCTCTAGCGAGGATTTCAGTTACTGGAATGGCCGAATGAAATACTACTTGAAGACCCAAGTAAAAATGTGGATAAGCATCCAAATGAGATTTGTACTACCACTAGACGGCATTGGAGCACCAGTAAAATGCGAGAATTGGGACCCACACCTGATGAAGAAGATCGAATCCGATGCCAAAGCGACTCAAACACTCCAATGCGGCCTGACCAAAGAGGAGTAGAATTGAGTCGGTTCGGTCACAAGTGTGAAGGACCTATAGGAAAATATAATCGAATTACACTAGGGGACCACCGACACTAAGGTAAGCAAATGAGACTTAATTTTAAATAAGTTATATGATATTAAAATGTAAGATGGTAAATCGACGAGCCAATTACACGCTCGGATTCAAGACCTGCTTAATGGACTACATGTAATTGGCTAGAATATAGAGAATCGTGACATGATAAGGTACGTATTAAATACTTTTCTGATGAATACCTTGTGAGTATCGATGTAGATACTTACAAAGTATCTAAAGACCTTTCTTTAATTAGGCTAGATAAGATATTTTCAGAATGTGAATTGCATGAACAATCTAATGCTATTCCGATCGAGAAAGATATCACTTAATTTAATCTTTAGAAATTAATTTTTAAATATTAATTAATTTTTCAATTATAATTATTTTCAAAATATAATTCGAACTTAAATATTTTTTAAAATTTAAATTATTCTAAAATTCAAACTTAAATATTTTAAAATTCAAACTTAATTTTTTTTTAAAATTTAAACTTAAATATTTTAAAATTCAAACTTAATTTTTTTAAAAAAAATTCAAACTTAAATTTTTTTTAAAAAAATTCAAACTTAAATTTTTTTTAAAAAAAATTCAAACTTAATTTTTTTTAAAAAAAAATTCAAACTTAAATATTTTTTTAAATTTAAACTTAAATATTTTTTAAAATTTAAACTTAAATTTTAAAAATTTAATTTTTTGAAATTCAATCCTAAATATCTTTCAAAATTCAAACTTAAATATGTTTCAATATTCACAATGCAAACTTAAATATGATTCAAAATTTAAATTTAAATTTAAATATTTCAAAACTCAAATTAAATGCTTAAAAATTAAAGATTAACTCCATCTCACATAAAATCATAAGCTTAATATGTTTGATAACTTAGAATGAGTGAGATGGAAAATCAAGAAAATAAATATATCATTAATTTTAATTTGTTTCATGTTTGGACTCTAGGGCCCTCAAACTTAAACAATTTACTTAAAAATTTTTAAGGCATTAATCAAGGGAGAGAGAAAAAGGAGGTTAAAATTTAAATATTTTCAGTATTTGCTAAAGTTAAGTATTTTTTTTTTCAAAGTTTCAAGTTTTTAAAGGCTAAGTTTTGTAAAAACTTAAGTTTTTTTTTAAAATTTAAGTATCTTCAAAAGGTTTGTTTTTGGGATAAGCCTAAGTTTTTTTTATAAAGTTAAGTATCTTTACAAAAGTTTAACTAAAGTTAAATATTTAGCTAAATATTTTAAGAGATTCTTTTTAGCTAAGTATTCTCAAGGAAATCCTTTTCAAAGCTAAGCATGAAATCTTTTTTAAAGTTATGTATTTAATTAAGTCTTTTTATAAGGAAATTCTTTTCAAAGCTAAGTAAGAAATCCTTTTCAAAGCTAAGTAATTAAGTATTTTTTTTAAAAAACTCTTTTTAAAGCTAAGTATTTTTCTTAAAAGAAAGTGATATTTTCAGGGGGAGCTTAAGGGAAAAAGGTTAAAAAGTTAGATTTTCAAAATTAAGTACTATCCTTACAAGTTAAACTACATTTCTCTCTACTTAGTATGCTTTTTGATATATATTAGAGGGGGAGAGAAGGGTTAAAAGTTAAGTAACAAATAACTTAATAAGTTTTTTCTCGAAAGATTGAGGGGGACCACAAGAGGGAGAATTTTTTCTCTGTTAAATTACCAAATTACGTTCTTATGCTCAAATTCCTTATGTTACACTATATTTTTGTTATATTTTACTTAACTTTGAATTGTGTTGCCATAATAAAAAAGAGAGAGATTGTTGGTACAGAAAGTACCAGATGATTGAATCTAAGTTTTGATTATGGAAAAGGGTTCAAAGTTAAGGTTTCGTGTTGTTTAAAAAGTTAAACTGAGTGTGCAAAAAAGTCCTAAGTGATCTTAGACAAAGAAAAGTTGTAGTTGAGGTTAGGTGGAAAGTCTTAGCTACGATTAGGCAATAAAGTCTTGGTCCGGGGAGTGGGCAAAGTCTTGGTGGGTAGAGGACATTAGGCGAAATCCTAGAGTCGAGGCAAAGGAAAGTCATAGGGGTCGCGGACACCAGACGGAAGACTGGGTGGGTCGAGAATCGGATGTCCAACATGAAGTCCTGATATATCAGACACTGAGAAAAAGTCCAAACGGTCTGGAGGACCAATCTAACAAAAGGTAATATTTCTTGAGAGGAGTACGTGAGGACACGTTCCCTGAAGAGGGAACAGTAGGCGTTGGCTTGATCTAGAGTTTTAGTGAAAGTCAAAGTCAGGACAGGATAGTCTAGAAGATGACAAAATCATACTATATATATATATATATATATATATATATTGTTTATTGCTTGGACCAACTCTTTTTTTTGCAGAAAGTGAAGTGCTGGAAAAAGGTGTTCGGGCGCCCGGAGCTGCTTTGAATGCCCGTGAAGGGTTCAGTGAAGTAGCAACCTGGGCAAGTGCCTGGCCAGGCACCTTGGTGGTCAGAGCGCCTGGAGGTGCTCCAAGCACCTGGATGTGCTCCAGGCACCTGAACGGTCAAAATTTGATCGACATACTGAGCTAGAGCGCAACGACTGACCGACCCACGTCAGCGGTCCAGGCGCCTAGAGGGGGTCCGGGCGCCTAGACATGGATAAATTTCAGGGATGAAGTTTCAACGATGGCTCACCACATCAGCACAATCTAGGTGCCCGAGAGGGGATCTAGGCACTCGGACGAGGCTATAAAAGGAGGCTTCGACCAATAACTTTAACACATCAACCCAAACAACTTCTACTTCTATGCGCTACTTCGAAAGGACCTCTATGACGTCCAAAAGTTGTTCTGACGAGGACCACACTACAGATCTGATTCTCTAAGTCGTCGGTATCATTTTTGTTATTGTTAAAGTTACTTATTCAATTGTAATCATTCTTGTAACTTTCCAAATTGATTAGTGATTGCTGAACAAAAATACTTTCACGTGCGGGCCTTGGAGTAGGAGTTGTCACAGGCTCCGAACTAAGTAAAACTTGAGTGTGTTAGCATTGCTTTTATTTTCCTTTATTCCCCTATGTTTGTCTCTCGAAAGTTTCTAAAGGAACGTGAAAACCATGAGCGCTATTCATCCCCCTCTAGCGCAATGATCCTACATAAGGTCCAGGTTCCGCAAACATATCGATAAGTAATCCACTAATAACCTCTTCCGAACCATCCAGAAGAGGGGATCGAGTACAAAAAGAATAGGAAAAATGTAACAAACTACACTTTCCTTTATGCAACTATTAAGTACAATATTAAACGTTCATTACTCAATACCTTCAAAGATGATCGGATTAGGCTTGGTGTTGGATGACTCCTCAATAGTAGTCAGGAACAATAGTGTCATAGCAGAGCAGTAGCACGAAGCTGGAGCAGTCAGAAAATCAAATAGACGCGTAGAAGCTTGTAGAAGAGTTGCATAGAAGTTTTGGTTGAATGCCTCTTTTATAAGGGATGGAAGACGCCTTCCATAGCATTGAAGGTGCCTTCAATGCCAACTCCCATCCTGTAAAAATCAGCTTCTTATCGTCGATCTCTACCTTATCCATCCGAAGGCGCCTTCTAAGCACTCAAAGGCGCCTTCCATGAATAGTACTCAAGATGCCTTCCGTCGCTTGGAAGGTGCCTCGGGTATTGTTCACCGAGGCACTTTGTGCTCCTTTTACCTTGTAAACAATATTAGTTCAACATAAAAATATCTAACCTATAAAATAAAGTTAGCACAATAATAATATGATTAATTTATGACTTAGACCCTATCTTCCAGAGTAGGATATAGTCAGGGTCTCAATTTAGGTTTCTTAAATGGACCTAAATTTGACCGACACCTACTGTCCCCTCAATCAGGATGCGTCCTCACTAAGTCACCCTCCACTGGTGACTTACCTTCACTTACCAAATGTCAAGTTACCTCCTTGATGTTAATCTAACCCACTAGGTATTCCTGCTAGAATCACACATCTGGACTTCACCTATCAGAAATTGAACATCACAACCTCCTACCGGAATCACACATCTAGACTTCACTAATCGGGAATCACACATCCTGGCTACACTTCCTGCCTGGTGTCAGGTCTTCTTGACTCGTCAAGTTAGTTAACCTTGCACACTCGGTAACAAAGTTAGATCAATAACACATCTAACTTTAATCCACTTGTCAATCATCAAAACTCAGGTTTGATCATTGGTGTCAACTACACCAACACGAAGGACTTGAGGCGAGGCAAGGCTCCTATCACTTGGGAATCACTTGAACAACCCCGTGTACCTTTTCCTCAAGAGGTACTAGATGAAAACTGCCTAAGTATTTCCGACCTTTGTCGATTGGAGAGTATGGAGACAACACTGATCCTGAAGATCACCTCTAAAGATTCAAGAACGTCACTCTACTGTACCATGACACAATAAAATGCCAAGTGTTTCTGACCACTCTCTCAGATTCGGCATAGAGATGGTTCAACTGACTGCCGGTCAAATTTATTACTTGTTTTAAAGAATTCAGAAAAACCTTCCCGCACCACTTTACCAGTAGCAGGAGGTATCAAAAGACCAACCTGAATCTGTTCATGCTCAAGCAAGGGGCCAAGAAATTCCTGTGAGCATACATCAAGCATTCAACCAAATGGTGCTAGATGTTCTGTCTGTCACTTCAGAAATATTGATAAGTGCCTTCTCTCAAGGACTTTTAGAAGGAGAATTCTTTTGAGCCCTCATGAAAAAGCGTGCAAAGCACTTCGACGACTTGTTAGGGAAGTGGTCAAATACATTAATGTAGATAAATCTCAAGCTGCCGAAAGACAGAGGTGAATATACCATATCCGACCAGACAAACCGATTGGAAACCACCACCACCTCTAGTACTCCCCAAAGACCCTCGATCGAATCCTCCACCGGTCTAGGAAGCGAGAGAGATACAACTCAT
This sequence comes from Zingiber officinale, assembly GCF_018446385.1. Classification (NCBI taxonomy): domain Eukaryota; kingdom Viridiplantae; phylum Streptophyta; class Magnoliopsida; order Zingiberales; family Zingiberaceae; genus Zingiber; species Zingiber officinale. The sequence goes on from NC_055995.1 coordinate 80,661,910, forward strand.
CGAGTCCATTCATACCTCTTTTACTAAACCCCTCTAGTGGGTACCTCGATTTTGTACTTACCATTGGTCCAAGACCCATGATACAAGAGACTGTTATCAGCTTGCTCATGAAATGCATTGAGCGGTCAAGCTAGGCCTGCCACCACTTTAAATCGCACATTAGCTCCTAATCTCAGCACCTCTGGTCGACCGACCAAAACACCTCCAAGGTGGTAGATTAGATGACCAAGGCAAGGAGCCACGGTAGACTAGGGAAGAAGAGAATCGAGGAAATGCTATGGTAAGAGATGTCAGTATGATCTCCAGAGACCCCACAGACGGTAGTTGTCGACTTGAGGTTTATATGGTTGGCTATAACCAAGGACAAGCAGTGAGGCCCCAAATCAACTTTGGGCCTCAAGATCTTGAGAGAGTGGAGTTCCCTTATGATGATGAGCTGATTATCAAAGATATAATTGCTAACATATGAGTGGCCAGAGTCTTCGTTGACACCAAAAGCTCTATTAACATGCTTTTTAATAACGTCTTCAACAAGATGTAGCTCGATGCAAGCGAGATCCAATCGATGGCCACGACCTTATACAAGTTCATAGGAAATGAGGTACAGTCGATCAACCAGATTAAATTGACCATCTCTTTGGGTACCGAGCCCCTAGTGAGAACCCGAAGGAGAACATTTATAGTGGTGGACGTTCCATCCACTTACAATGTCATCTTGGAAAGGCTTTCCTTGCACCAATTATGTGCGGCTGTCTCTGCTTTCCACTAGAAAGTAAAATTTCTACTGGAGGGCCAAGTTGGTGAGGTAAGGGGGAGAAGCTCACCGCGTAGAAATGTTACATCGATGTAATAAAAATAGAGACGTACAAGGCCCAAAAAATTTAGGATGGAGGAGTGCACACCATCCATGAAGAGCCGTTGTCTCTGGTTGACGAGCCGGTCAAATAGGAGGAAGTATAGATATATCTCGACCGATTAGAGGGCATTACGAAGATAGCAGCCGACCACCCACCAGAGACCAAGAAGAGCCTGGTGAATTGTTTAACTTGGAACTGGAACATCTTCACCTGGTCTCCACGAGAACTAATGAGGGTAGCTCCGACTATGATGGAGCACAAACTCCACCTTGTTCTATGTTAGAGGGGGGGGGGGTGAATAGTTTGTTGTGCTCTCATTGCTTGCTTTGTCGATAATGAACTGGAACATCTTCACCTGATCTCCACGATAACTAATGAGGGTAGCTCCGACTATGATGGAGCACAAACTCCACCTTGTTCTATGTTAGAGGGGGGGATGAATAGCTTGTTGTGCTCTCATTGCTTGTTTTGTCGATAATGATATGCAGTGGAATGACTCGAAGCCAAGCTATCCAATGCTAACATGTAGATTTACTTGGTATCCACCTTAAGATGGGGTGACTAATCCAAGGATCCACACACAACACACTTCTCCGCTAAGAAAATAACTCCTTCTTTGTTGCAGCCAAAGGCGGAGAAGACTCGTATAAGCTCACGCACAAGAAATACAAGAAGAGAGAAACAAGAAGCTAATACACAAGAAATCTTACAAGATTACACAATGAAACCCCTAGCTTCCTCTTCTTCTTGCTTGAGTACACCTCTTGAGATGCTTGGAATGGAACAACACTCCTCTCTAAGCTTCCAAGGACTAGTGTGTGTCACTGAGCTCGGTGGTGAAGAATCGGTGAAGAATCGGGAGCGCAGGAGAAGAAGACACAAAGGAAAATGCTCGCCAATGGTTTTATCTTGCGCAACGGTCATATCCCAATCGATTGAAGAGGCTCAAATCGATCGACCGATTGATTTAGAGCACCTCTGTGCTCTTTGCAGAATCCGGAATCGATTGACCAATCGAGTCTCTGCCTCTGCCTCGCGTTCTCGCGAGAAAAATTGAGCCCAATCGATTGGCAACTTTCAATCGATCAATTGATTGATTTAGAAGCTCATGTTCACTTAGAAGCTCTCCCAATTGATTGACCAATCAATTAGGAAAGTTTTGATCGATTACCCAATCAATCAAGACAGTTTCTGCACCAAATCACGTCAACCAATCGATTGGATGATAAATTGACCCCCAATCGATTGGCCAATCTATTGGCAAATAGAAAAATGTGTAGATCTTGAAACGAGTTTCATTTCACATCTGAGATCACCTCATTCCGATATCTGAGTCAATAGTTATGGGGTTTGGAAGTTTACTATGTCTGAACTTCCCAATTCCATGCCAACTCCCTATTGGACTTAGGAATGCTAAGTGTTCGATCAACTTTTGACCCATCTGGACTTTCTCTTTGCCAACTTCTTGTTGGAGTTCTGATCACCAAGTGCGGTCCTTCTTGACCCACTTAGATTTTCTACATTCCTGGTTTTACTCACCAGATCTTTCACTTAGCTTCACTTACTAGGATTTTTCATCTGCCTACCTTCACTCGCTAGGTCTTTCACCTGGCTTCACTCACCAGGATTTTTATCTGCCTAGCTTAACTTATTAGGTTTTTTCCATCACCTGACTTCACTCATTAGGATTTCCAACTGCATGGCTTCACTCATCAGGGCTTTCACCACCAAGTGTACGGTCAACACTGCCCCACTTGGATTTTCCTCTTCAGCCAACCTCCCCGTTGGACTTATCTTTGTCTAACCTCCAGTTAGGACTTTCCCAGTCAAGTATCTGGTCAACCCTGACCTATTTGACTTTTCTTCATCTTGATCTAGTCAACCTTGACCAATCGATCTATTCAGACAATTACAACTGCAATCTCCATATTTTGTCAAATACCAAAACTACAATATGACGACTCAAGCTTGAGCCAACTCAAGCTTAGTCAATTTGGATCAACCTTGACCCAAATGATATTGCACCAACATTCCCGACTCTCGATTGATCAAGAAGAAGAAAAGAGATTTTTCGGTCGACCAAAATAAAATTATCTGATTGAAAGTTGACAAGTTACTGGAAGTAGGACACGTTTGGGAGGTGCAATTTCCCTCTTGGCTTGCTAATGTAGTCTTGGTGTCCAAACCCAATAACAAGTGGCGGGTTTACATACATTTCCATGACCTTAACAAGGCAAGTCCCAAAGATTATTATCCACTCCCCCGAATCGACTAGATAATGGACTCTACTTTGGGGAGCAAGATAATCTACATGCTAGATGCTTATCAGAGATATCACCAAATCCCTCTCATCCGTGAGGACCAGGAGAAGGTTAGCTTCATTACCTTAGATGGTACTTTCTGTTACACAATTATATCATTCAGACTAAAAAATATAGGAACAACATATCAAAGGATGATGGATAGGATCTTTTGAAAGCGAATCAAGAGAAATATTAAAGTTTGCGTAGACAACATTCTTATCAAATTTGCTCGAGCAGAATACCTCATTGGGAACATCAAGGAAACTTGCGACACTTTGTGGCACTATGGGCTAAAGCTAAATCCCCTGAAGTCAATATGGGCTAAAGCTGAACCCCCTGAAGTGCATATTCGGAGCTAAAGGGGAGGAATTCCTCAGATATATAGTCACTGAATGGGGAATCGAAGCCAACCCTGAGAAGATATAGGCCCTTAGAGACATGCAAGCCCCTCGGAACCTCAAGGAGTTCTAGAAGTTGGTGGGTCGGTTCACGACACTTTCTAGATTCATATCCTGAGCAGCGACCGGATCCTCCCATTCTTCAAAGTACTTCACCGAGTGGCAAAGTTCAAGTGGGACGAGGAGTGCAACAACGCTTTTGAAGAATTGAAGCAACACTTGGAAGCCCTGCCCTCTCTTTTTAAATCCATCTCCGGAGGCTGGGGGACAATCCAAGTCAAAGAATATGATAATGTGCAACAACCAATGTACTTTCTTGATCATCTATTTAAAGGTGTCGAGTCCTGCTACACCGTGCTTGAGAAGTTAGCTTACAGATTAGTTCTGATCACTTGCCATTTACAATCCTGCTTTCTTGCACACCCAGTAACAATTCCCACCAATAGCTCTCTAGGGAGAGTTCTCATCAACCGAAAAGCATTCGATCGGCTCATTAAGTAGATGATTGAGCTGAGCGAGTATGATCCACAGTGATCCACAATACCATCCCTGAATGACCATCAAGGCATAGGCTTTAGCCGATTTACTACCTGAATTTCATCATCCAGAACCTGAGGGAACATGGAATATTTATGTTGATGGGTCTTCCACTAGGCGAGATAGTGGCGTAGACATTCTTTGCATATCTCTGCAGGAAGATATCATGCAATTATCTGTCCGACTAAACTATCGGGCCTCTAATAATGAGGCCTAGTATGAATCTTTGCTGGTTGGGTTGCTAGGAGCTAAATACATAGGTGCTGCTTGGGTAACTATCCGCTGGGACTCTCAACTTGTGGCTCAACAATTGGTGGACAATTTTGAGATCAACCGTGAAAGGTTACAAATGTACAAAAAAAAACCTACAAAAGACTAAAGGAGATATTTGTGGAGGTCACACCGGTCAAGATACCCCAATCCGACAATCAAAAGGAGGATGAGTTGGCTAAAATGGTTAGTTCACTGTCTACTTAGGTCCTAGACAGGTCGGTGTCACAAAATCTATTAAAATCCCAAATCAACTTGCAAGCCAATATGGGGGGGGGGGGGGGCTGATCGATTGGAGGGCTCCAATCATCCTATACCCGCAATAAGGAGTATTGTCGGTCGGCTTTGAGCTGGCTTGATAGGTCAAAAAGAGAGCTAGTCGCTCACCCTTATCGAAGATTAACTATATAAACATATATTCTCCCAGCCTTTACTCAAATGCATTGGATTGGATGGAGTCAATTACATTTTGTAAGAAATTCATTAAGGCTGTTGTTGCAACCACGCCGGAGGAAGGATGTTAGCTCGTAAGGTGCTACTGGTCAGTTATTTTTGGCCTACTCTATAGGCAGATGTCAGCCGATTGATAGCTACATGTGTCTCTTGCTAGAAGCATCAAGACATACCCCATCGTCCAACTGAATAGTTAAAGACGTCAATAATTTTGCGGCCTTTCGGCCAGTGGGGAATGACCATTATTGTTGGTGTAGTTAGCATCGATGGTCAAACTCAGGTTTTGATAAATGACAAATGGTTAAAGTTAGATTCTGTATTATCTAACCTTTTTACCAAGTATGCAGGAATTTACGAATTTAGAGGATCTGACACCAGACTGAAGCGCAGTTAGGTCTGAGGAAATGATAATTGGCACGAAGTCTAGATAAATTAAGGGTGATCCGATATCAGGTAGGAAGTCATGCACACTTGGTAAAAAGGTTAGATAATACAAAATCTAACTTTTACTATTTATCATTCATCAAAACCTGAGTTTTATCATCGGTGCTAACTACACTAATAATCTCTCCCTTTTTGATGCAATGACAACCTTGGTTAAAGTTAGAAAAATATATAGAAACAAAATAATATGATTAAGGTTTAAGAGAATATTTTCTCTTGATCATTTTAGGGTTAAGATTTTAATAGAATTCTTACTTTTTCTAGTTAAGATTTTCATAGAATTCTTACTTTTTCTAGTTAAGATTTTCATAGAATTCTTACTTTTTCTTACTTAAACCCTTACCCTTCCTCTTTAGTATTCATCAAAAATAAATATACAAATACATTACACCAAAAGTATAGGATCAAGATAGTAAATAGTGGTTTTCAAGTCTATCTTAAAGAGAGTTTCAAAAGATTTTAAAGGAATATTCCAAACATTTTTTTTACAAATGTTTTCAAAGAAAAAGCTTTTCAAGTGATTTTGCAAGTTTTTTCAAACCTTATTGTCTAAAAAAAATAAATTTAAAAATAATTTTAAAAAATATTTACAAGATTTTTCCAAGAATACTTGTCCAAAATATTTTAAAAAAAATCCAGAATTTTTTAAAGAAATCTTTTAAACATTTTGCAAGCCTAAAATTTTACAAGTACTTTTCAAAATATTTTTCAATCATAAAAAATTTGCAAACATTTTTCAAAATATTTTTCAAGGAAAAACTTTTAAATATTTTTCAAAATATTTGAAAATATTGTTTAAAACAATTAGAAAATAATTTCTCCCCCTTAACTTGATATTTCTTTAAAACATGTAGGGTATTTTTGAAAACTTAGTTGTAAAAATAATCATCTAAATATAATATCCTTAAATGTCTAACATCTAGTTACTAACTAACTACCAAAAGATAGTAGTTGTCACTTGGTTAGTCAAGTTGTGTACATTTATCCATCTAGTTATTCACTAAGAAGGATCACTTAACTTGATCAATATTTTATGATATTTTCACTCTGACTTATATTGATACACTGATATAAGAATTTGAAGTCCAAACAAGACCCTGTGCATCTCACACCATTCTAGGTTTTTGAATATAAATTAAAGTTTAAGTTTGATAACATAACTAAAAAAAATAAGTTTTATAAAACTTATGGTTTGAAACATAAAAAACATGATATTGAAAATAGAACAAGTTTTAGTCTATTGTGCACATTTCTAATTTTTTTGTAAATTACTAAAATCACATTCTAGTAGTGGTTTAGTGAAGATGCTAGTCAGATTTGACTTGGACTCAACATAGTTATGTTTAATGTTTCCTATGACTACATGGTCTCTTATAAAATAATGTTTGATTTTAATATATTTTGTTTGTGAATAATGCAAATTTTTAGTTAAGTTAATTGAGTCAATGTTATCAATAAAGAGTTTTACATGTTTATATTCCAAGTTAAAGTCTTTTAAGTATGCATCATCCATAATAACTATGTTACACACTCATCCATCTACTTCAGTAGTAAATAAAGTAATACAGTGTTATTTTCTACTATACCAGCTTACAAGTGATGGTCCAATTAGTTGACATCCACCACTTATATTTTTTCTATCTAATTTACAGTCGGCATAATTTGAGTTAAAAAATCCTATAAGTTCAAAACTAGTTGTTCTAGAGTACCAAATTTCTACATTAGTTGTGTCTTTTAGATATTTAAATATTCTTTTAATATTAGATAGGTGAGATTCCTTAGTATAGGTTTAGTATCTAGCTCACACACACACACTAACTACAAATAAGATATCAGATCGGCTTGTAATTAAGTATAACATACTACTATTGGATTGTAATGGTTGCAAATAAAATCTCACATTAAAAACACATGGAAAGGATCGTGGACTTATAAGGGGAAGATATCTCCATTGGTATGAGATCTTTTGGGTAGAGCCCAAAAATAAAATCATGAGGGCTTAGGCCTAAAGTGGATAATATTATACCATTGTAGAGATATCTTAATTCTTTTAGTCCTAACAATTGGTATCAAAGCCCAGACATCTAGAAGGACTATCCGCTGACTATATACAAGAGCCATGATCCAATTGAGCCATGTGGGTAGAATATTGACCTCTAACAAAGGAAGTTGGGGCTCCTATGTCTGGATCAAGATGACCAAACACCTGACAGAGAAGTCTAAGTTACGACTAGGTAAGGAAGACCTAGTAAGTCTATTGGACTGAGTGTCAAGAAAGTCTTAGTAGGTTGGGTGGATCAAGAGGTAAGGAAGTCCTAGTAGGTCGGTTGAACTGAGGGGCAGGAAAGTCCTAGTGGATCAAGGATCAGATGACATCAATCATAGGCTTGAGAAGGAGGTCCTTCGTTTGAAGGGGGGATTGTTGGGTTGCAATGGTTGTAAATAAAGTCCCACATTAAAAATATATGGAAAGGATCATGGACTTATAAGGGAAAGATATCTCCATTGTTATGAGACCTTTTGGATAGAGCCCAAAAATAAAATCATGAGGGTTTAGGTCCAAAGTAGACAATATTATACCATTATGGAGATATCTTAATTATTTTGGTCCTAATAATTATGGGTCCTTTACCCATCGTCTAGGCTCAGAAAAGGTTCTTACTTGTTACAGTAGATTATTTCTCTAAATGGGTAAAGACTGAGGCCCTAGCTAGAATCATTGCGCTGGCTGTAATCAATTTTTTGTGGACTAACATTTGTTCCAATTCAGGATTCCTCATAAGTTGGTCTTGGATAACGGTCGACAATTCCAAGGGCAAACTTCAAGAATTGTGCCAAGAGTTTAGTATTACCCAAGCTTTCACCTCTGTAGCATATTCTCAAAATAATAGCCAGACTGATGTCACAAATAGAGAGATTATGAAGAGGCTTAAAGTTAAAATTGATCATGTGGGAAGGGACTAGGTTAAAGAGCTCCCGAGCATCCTATGGGCTTACCGCATGACTCCCTAAGAGAGCACAAGACTGACTCCTTTCCACCTAGTCTATGGTGGTGAAGTAGTTGTCTCCATCGAGGTTGGTGAAGAATCCACTTAACGATTAATGTATAATCAAGATAATGTTGATCGGCACCTCCTCGAGCTAGACCTTATCAGTGAGACCAGGGGGAAAATTGTTGTTTGGCTAACAACTTGCAGACAATGAATGCAACAGAGCTACGATCGACGGGTAATTCCTCGCTTCTTCCAGGAAGGTGATTTAGTCAGGAAGAGGATAAAGCCAGTCGGAGACATGACCAAACTAGCACCCCAATGGAATGGACCTTACAAAGTCATCAAAAAACTTGTATCTGCTGCCTACTATCTTCATGATGCCAATGGTAAGGAGTTGGATTGCCCATGGAGCGTGAATTACCTCCAACCTTACCTCACTTGAAGGGATTTTGTACTTGTACCAACTTCTATCTAATGAACATGTCCTAGACTCTTGCCACAGCTGTGAGTTATAAGCATGCATGGCTCACGCACCCAATAACTAGTCGATCGATTGTTCTAGACTTTTACCATAGTTGAGAGTTAAAAGTGTGCATGACTCAAGGGCCCAATGACCATCTGGTAGGTTGGTCCTGACTCTCTCCACAGTTGTGAGATATAAGTATGCATGGCTCACACGTCCAACGATCATCTATTTGGTTGTTCCAGACTCTCGCAACAGTTGCAAGTTATAAGTGTTCATGACCCATGCACCCAATGACCAACCGATCGATTATTCCAGATTCTCACCATAGCTGTGAGTTATAAGCGTGCATGGTGTTGGATCATGATCGTTCGATAGAGGGGGGGGGGGTGAATATCGATTTAAAAAACTTTCGAAAGAAGTTAAGCACAACGGAAAGAGTATAAGAGAAAAGAACAATGCTAACACAGTTCGATTTACTTGGTTCGGAGCCTGTGTCGACTCCTACTCCAAGGCCCGCACACAAGGGTGCTTTCGATGGGCAATCACTAATTGATTCGAAAGATTATTACAAGACTAAGTACAGAATTAATTAGGAAAAGCAAAACACCAACAATTAGTAAAGAAAAAGCGAACTAGAACTTTGTCGGAGAGCTTTCGTAGCGTCGCAGGAGCACTAGAGATCGAATTGAGAGTTGTTGTTGGAGCTTCAGCCTTAACCCTCCTTATATAGGAGGTTTGGGGTGCCTGGAACCATCAGAGCGCCCTGGTTGTGACGTAGCGAGGCCAACCAGCGAACTCCACGTGGCTCAGTGATGTTGGGGATAAGTTTTCACCTCCGGGCGCCCGGGTACCTCCCGGGCTGCCGAACCTCCGGGCGCCCGGGTACCTCCCGGGCGGCCGAACCTCCGGGCGCCTGGGTACCTCCCGGGCGCTCGGACCTTGATTTCCAGCAGCTTCCTTCCTGCAAGAAAACGTTAGTCCGAGGCACTTATATCTCCTGCAAAACAGATTATTAGCACAGTTCATAGTTTAACAGAAAGAGTATTAATTAGATTCCGTCTCTCCGAGACCGGAATCTAGTCAAGATCTCGACTTAGAGTTCCGAAATGGTTCTAAGTTGGATCGGTGCCTAAGTTCCCTTCCCGGGAACGCGTCCTCACAGTCACTCAACTCCAGTCACTTATCTTCACCTACCTGCCAGACGTCCGGTCAGCCCTTCGACCCGTTTGGACTTCGCGCCAGCTATCCGGTCAGCCCATCGACCTAGCTGGACTTCGTGCCAAACGTTCGGTCAGCCCGTCGACCCGTTTGGACTTCGTGCCAGCTATCCGGTCGGCCCGTCGACCTAGCTAGGCTTCGTGCCAGACATCCGGTCAGCCTGTCGACCTGTCTGAGCTTCTCCTGCACACTCGATCAGAGTGTTAGATCAACAGCAAAACTAACTTAACCTATTTTATCATTCATCAAAACCTGGGTTAGACCGTTAGTGCTAACCGCACCAACAATCTCCCACTTTTTGATGGAATGACAATTTGGTTAAGTGAGTGTAAAGTGCAAGTAAAACAAGCATTAACAGGCTTTTAAGTTAGTTTATATTTTCAATTTGTTTTAGCTAACTTAACCACCTAACCCTCTCCCTTTGGCATTCATCAAACACAAACATATTATAAATGCAATAAAGAATATGGACAGTTGCAAGAAACAAGTAAGATTGACTCGGGGAAAAAATAATTAAAGATTTTGCTTTTAAAGAGTATCTGTTAACCTTTTCAAAATAGCTAATTTTAGAAAAATAACTTAATAATAGGTTTGCAGATTAATTTTCAAAAGATAACTATTGCAATCATAAATTTATAAAAGCTAATTTTTCAAATATAAGTTTAAAGTTAACCAAAAAAAATCCAAACTTCCAAACATAAGTTTATATGTTCCAAATTTTTTCAAAATAAACTTGAACTTGAAACATTTTTCAAACATAAATTCTATACGGATAATTTTACAAAAGTAAAATTTTCAAAAACCAGGTAAAATTCAATGTTCAAAATCTAATTTTTCAAAGTTAAGTTTGTGAAATCTAATTTGCAAAACTAAGTTTCTATTTTCTTAAATTAATTTTCAACATTAAGTTTGAAAAAATCATAATTTCAAAACTAAGTTTGTAACATTCGATTTTCAAAACCAGGTTTCAAACCAAGTTTACAACATACAATTTTCAAAACCAAGTTTAAAAAATTTAACATAAAACTTAGTTTTACAAAGGTTAGGTTTCATAAATACATTTCTAAAACATTTTTAGAAGAATATTTTCCAAAACCTAATTTCAAAAATATTTTTAATAAAACAATAGATGTGAAAATAATTATTGCCCCTGAACCTAACATTATTAAAATAAAGCTTTTGAAAATGTTTGCTAAGAATATAAGATTTTTAAAGTAAAGTTTTTTTTTTAAAAAAAATTAAATTGAGGTAGAATTTTCTAAAGAGATTTTAAAGAGAAAATTAAAAAAATAACACTTAAGGAGATAAAAAATTAAACCTCCCCCTGAATTTGATACTCCTTTAATTTATTACTCTTCTTTAATTTATTAATCCTCCTTATTTTATTACTCCCCCTTAATATAATGCTAAGGTTTGGGTGTGTTAAATTTCAAAGCTCTAACACATTTTTCTACCTAAGTGTTCTAGGGGATTTAGTAACACTTATATTATTTACATAATTATCTCTGTATCCTTGGTATAATTGTTTATTTGAGTTTGATTAATCAATAATTAATTTTAGATTCAGGTGTTTCACTTCAGTTTAAGGTTAAATAAGATAAGATTTTATTAATTCAATAACAGTTAAGTAAGGTTTAATTTAGTTTAGTTTGAAGTTAACATGAAGTTAAAGTTATTATACACAGTTAGGTAAGGTTTAATTCAAGTCAATTTTAGTTCTCAAATAAAGTTAGACTTAAACAATTAAATTCTATTTATTAATTGCATAATTAAGTTTAAAGTTTAAGTTAATGGAATTTAAGTTTTTAAGTTAGGTGATTTACTTATTAATTAGATTTAAATTAATATTAGTGGTTAATTTAAGTTTAAGTTTAATTTTAGGTTTGAGTTAATTTTTTTAAAATTTTAATTGTAATTTCAATATTAAGTTTTAATTTTCAGTTAAGTTTAAAAATAATTTTAAGGTTAAAATAATGTTTAAGGCTAAAAATAAGTTTAAAGTCTAAATAATTAAAAGAATTTTAAAATAATTTTTAAAAGAAATGATTTTTAAATAATTTTAAAAAGAAATGATTTTTAAATAATTTTTAAAAGAATTTCTAAAAGATTTTTCAAATGATTTTTAAATAATTTTCAAAAGAATTTTTAAAAGATTTTTAAAATGATTTTTTTAAAAATAATTTTTAGAAGATTTTTTTAAAAAAAATGATTTTGAAATAATTTTTAAAATAATTTTTTTAAAGAATTTTTAAAATGATTTTTAAAAGAATTTTTAACTAATTTTTAAAAGAATTTTTTAAATAAATTTTTAAATAATTTTTAAAATGATTTTTTTAAAGAATTTTAAAAAGATTTTTTAAATAATTTTTGAAATAATTTTCAAAATGATTTTTAAAATAGTTTTGAAAATAATTTTTAAAATAATTTTTAAAAATTTTTTAAAATAGTTTTGAAATAATTTTTAAAATATTTTTTTTAAAGAATTTTTAATATGAATTTTTAAATATTTTTAATTTTTATTTGGTTTAAAGTTAAAATAATTTTTTTAGTTAAAATATTTTTTTTAAAAAATAATTTTTAAGTTAAATTAATTTAATTTAATTTAATTTAGTTTTAGTTAACTGAATTTAATTTTTATTTGATTTAATTAGATTAGATTTAATCTAATTTTTAGACCTTAGTCATCTCATCCGATCTAAATTTTCAATCAGGGAATCTATATTTTTGTGAGATGAATTGGATTCAATTTTTTTTGGATTTGATTTAACTTTGTGTTAGATTCAGGTTTAGCTTTGTGCTCAACAAACAAGCATTGTTTGAATAAATTTCTGAGCTATGGTGAGTCACCTGGACATCATTAGAGTAACCATGCCTTCGAGGTTTTTCAAATAGTCATATCCACTGAACTTAGTACAGAACCTTGGTCTAACTAGTTAGGATCCATAAAGGGTAGCTTCGGTTAGTTCCACTTAGCCAAATGCACCAGGTTGAAGTCATATCTTCCTAGACATGCATAGACTAAGCTTCCCTAACATACTATCATCCAAAACTTCACCAGTACCGTTGGTCAAGTTAAACCTTGTCCTTTTACTCTAGTCCTAATTACCTTGCCAGGTAGATTGATTTCGGTTACCCTATCGGGTAAATTATTTTTGGAGGTGCTAGCTATTTTGGAGCCTCCCCCTAAATTATTGATTTTCCTTTTTAGATTTTTTTTTATAATTTAGTTTTATTTAAGATTTAATGTTTAATTTATAATTTAAATTTAAGTTTTTAATTTTGAATTAATTAAATTGGTCAAATTATCTTTCTTTAAAAGAGTGTATTTAATATTTAAATTTTCTTTCAATTTTACTTTTATTAAGTTAATTGAATTATCTTTATTTAATAGATGATCGTTAATGAATGTGTTTTTATTAATTTTTAAATTTAAATTAATCAAATTGTTTAAATTATATTTCTTTAAGGGTTTATCTTTTAACCTTTTATTAACTGTTAATTTTGAATTTTCTAAATTATCTTTGTTTAATATGTTATCTTTAACATTTAATTTTAAGTTTGTTAAATTTATTTTTGATTTTATCATAGTGTTTAATTTTATCCTTATATTTTCTTTATCTTTTAATTGATATAATTAGTGAAATTTATTAGATAAGTCTTATCTTTAAAACTTAATTTTTTGTTAATTAAATTATCTTGGGTTTGGATAGGATTTTCCAGATTGATATTGTCTAAATTACTAAACAATTTATTAATTTTATCTAGATCAATATTGACCTTATGATTATTATTTGAATTTTCAGATTTGTTTAGGTTTAATTTTGAAATTTTAGGGTTATTAATTATTTTCAGATTTTCCAAATTTTCTAAATTAATTAGATTTATTTTATCAGAAAATAGCCTAGGGGTATTTTTACAAGTGTTATCAGCTACACTATTTTCACAGATATTTTCAGAAATATCCAAATTAACATGTATATTCTTTAAACTACTATTAGCAGGGATATTTTGGTAAATATTACTAACATTGAGTGCAACCCCTAATTCAGTAGGCTTTTATGTTGGATTTGACTCAAGTTTGGATTCGATTTCGACTTGATCGTCCAACTCCAACGGCTCCTCGTGAAGTTTGATCAATTGTGTCCAAAGCTCATATGCATTCTTGTACTTTTCAAGTCTGCATAAAATATTGTTAGATAAAATATTACAAATAATTTTACTTACCTTTTTGTTCAGTTCCAAGTCCTGAGAATGTTTTCTCAATATTAGCACATAATCGAAATCTAAGCTTCCTAAGAAGTTAAAGGTCAACGATATCTAAATTTTTCTTTAAAAAACACCTCCTTTGCCTGATTGGTAGTTGCACCAAATCAGAGCAGTACCTGCTTTGATACCACTTGTTGGATCGTGATCGTTTGATAGAGGGGGGGGGGGGTGAATATCGATTTAAAAAACTTTCGAAAGAAGTTAAGCACAGCGGAAAGAGTATAAGCGAAAAGAACAATGCTAACACAGTTCGATTTACTTGGTTCGGAGCCTGTGTCGACTCCTACTCCAAGACCCGCACACAAGGGTGCTTTCGATGGGCAATCACTAATTGATTCGAAAGATTATTACAAGACTAAGTACAGAATTAATTATGAAAAGCAAAACACCGACAATTAGTAAAGAAAAAGCGAACTAGAACTTTGTCGGAGAGCTTTCGCAGCGTCGCAGGAGCACCAGAGATAGAATTGAGAGTTGTTGTTGGAGCTTCAGCCTTGACCCTCCTTATATAGGAGGTTCGGGGTGCCTGGAACCATCAGAGCGCCCTGGTTGTGACGTAGCCGAGCCAACCAGCGAACTCCACGTGGCTCAGTGATGTTGGGGATAAGTTTTCGCCTCCGGGCGCCCAGGTACCTCCCCGGCGGCCGAACCTCCGGGCGCCTGGGTACCTCCCGGGCGCCCAGACCTTGATTTCCAGCAGCTTCCTTCCTGCAAGAAAACGTTAGTCCGAGGCACTTATATCTCCTGCAAAACAGATTATTAGCACAGTTCATAGTTTAACAGAAAGAGTATTAATTAGATTCTGTCTCTCCGAGACCGGAATCTAGTCAAGATCTCGACTTAGAGTTCCGAAATGGTTCTAAGTCGGATTGGCGCCTAAGTTCCCTTCCCGGGAATGCGTCCTCACAGTTACTCAACTCCAGTGACTTACCTTCACCTACCTTCCAGATGTCCGGTCAGCCCTTTGACCCGTCTGGACTTCGCGCCAGCTATCCGGTCAGCCCGTCGACCTAGCTGGACTTCGTGCCAAATGTTCGGTCAGCTCGTCGACCCGTTTGGACTTCGTGACAGCTATCCGGTCGGCCCATCGACCTAGCTGGGCTTCGTGCCAGACATCCGGTCAGCCCGTCGACCTATATGGGCTTCTCCTGCACACTCAGTCAGAGTGTTAGATCAACAGCAGAACTAACTTAACCTATTTTGTCAATCATCAAAACCTGGGTTAGACCGTTAGTGCTAACCGCACCAACACATGACTCACGTGCCTAACAACCATCCGGTTGATTGTTCAAGACTCTCGCTATAGCCGCGGTTATAAGTGTACATGACCCACACACCCAACAACTAGTTGATCGATTGTTCCATACTCTCACCATAATTGCAAGTTATAAGTGTGCATGACCCACACACCCAATGACTAGCTGGTCGGTTGTTCCAGACTCTCACCATAGCTTCTAGTTATAAGTGTGCATGGCTTACGCACCCAATGACCATCTGGTTGGTTGTTCTAGACTCTCACCACAACTATGATTTATAAGTGTGCATGGCTCACATACCCAATGACCATCTGGTTGGTTGTTCCAGACTCTCACCACAACTATGATTTATAAGTGTGCATGACTCACACGCCTAATGATCAGATGGTCGGTAGTTTCAGACTCTTGCCACAGTTGTGAGTTATAAGCGTGCATTGCTCACACGTCCAATGACCATTTGGTTGATTATTCCAGACTCTCTCCACAATTGCAAGTTATAAGTATGCATGGCCTACGCGCCCAACAACCCTCCAATAGACTATTCCAGACTTTTTCTATAGCTGTGAGTTATAAGTATGAATGACCCATGCATCCAATGACCATCCAGTTAGCTGCTCCAGACTCTCGCCACAGCTGCAAGTTATAAGGGTACATGACTCATGCACCCAACAACCATCCAGTCAGTTGTTCTCGACTCTCACCACAACTACAATTTATAATTGGGCATGGCTCCCAACACCAAATCACTTGGACATGATTTTCAACACTAATTCATTTGGGCATGACTCCCATCACCATTTCACTTGGGCATGACTCCCAACATCGATTCACTTAAGCATGACTCCCAGTACCAATTCATGTGGGTATGACTCTCATTACCAGGGCATGTTTCCCAGCACCAATTCACTTGGGCATGGCTCTCGACACCATTTCACATGGGCATGGCTCCCACCTAACCGATGCTCGCATCTTGCCACTCACTCGACATTCCTCACAAATCCTCGCTTGCTCGGCACTCCTCATAAACTGTCACTTTCTCAGCATACCGCATAAATCACTGCTCACTCGACACTCATCCCAAATCATTGATCACTTGAACTTGCCTACTCACTTGATGCTTAAACTCAAAGCTAGTCGTATGGCATCTGAAACCATTCCATCTATAGCATATCACACTTGAGGCATATAATGTTCAACTAGTAATAGAAAGCATAAAAACGATAAAAAAACAGAAGACACAACACAGCAGGACTCAGAATACAAGGGTTGCTACATTGGTAAATCACCCGAATTCGGGAAAGATGTCATTAGGAAGCTCGTCTATAATCCACTAGTGGTCTAAGAATTGCTTAGGCGGGTCAACCGATAGATCGAATAATTGGACGACAGTAGGACTTGGGTCTAGTCAATCGGTCATGAACATCCTTCGACTAGACTTAAATGGGAGGTATGTGATACAAAGCGCTGTGAGTGAGCCCAAAGGTAATGTGGGGTCAATAGTCAAGACTATGTGACAGTCAAAGTCAAGGTATACGTATCTGAACAGACTGCTTTCAACAGGGCTCAGCTCCCCATGTCTCACGGGCTTAGCTCCTAACATAAACCCGATCACCCCCAGACCCGATCTGACCTCCGGAGCTCAACTCCCTACTTCTTATGGGCATAGATCCCAGCATAAATTCGATCGACCTAGTGCTAGTTGGATCTCCAAAGCTCAGCTCCCCACTTCTCATGGACATGACTCCCAGCGTAAACCTAATAGGCCTCAGAGCCGGTTGGATCTTTGAGGCTCAGCTCTCCACTTTTTATGGGCATGACTCCCAACATAAACTCGATTGGTCCAAGAGACGGTCAGACCTCCGGAGCTCAGCTCCCCACTTCTCATGGGTATGACTCCCAACATAAACCCGATCGATCCAAGAGATGGTCGGACCACCAGGGCTCTGCTCCCCACTTCTCATAGGCATGACTCCCAACATAAACTCGATCGGCTCTAGAGCCAGTCAAATCCCCGGGGCTTAGCTCACCACTTCTCATAGTCATGGCTCCTAACGTAAACCCTATCAACCCCAAAGCAGATCAGACCTCTAGGGCTCATCTCCTCTTTTCTCATCGGTATGACTCCCAACATAAACTCGGTCGGCTCCAAGTTGATCAAACTCCCTCTAGGAAACAATATTGTTAGAGAATTGCAACCACCAGTTAGAGAATAAGGGTCACTCACCATAGAATATTTCACTACTCTGACATATACACACAACAGAACCTTCCTCTGCCTAGGAGAAGACTATTATTGTAACGACCCAACTCCTGGGTACTAGGCTGTGAGCCGGATCGCTACATTAACTACTGAAGCTACTATGTCGTACTGTGCGGAAAACTGGGTAAAATAAAATTTCGCTAGTTGACTCTATTAAACTGACAACTGGTACGCCCATGCTGTTATAAGGAAGGATTCAATGCCCTTTCCGGTTGGTGTACATGTGCTAAGGAGAATACTTGACCTCCCATCTGAGCTAGGAACTCAATCTAACTTCCCAGCTAGCTATTGATCGATCCACGGATTGATCAAACTTACTACGATTCTGTGCCCTGCTGGATCGGTCTGCGGACCGATCCAGCAGAGGCTGGATCGGTCGGCATGACCGATCCAGGTGTTTCTGGATCGGTCTGCAGACCGATCCGAGACGCTGGGATGCCCTCTGTTCGATGCTGGATCGGTCGGACGATCGATCGATAGCATACAGTAGCATATCGTATGCCTCGGACTGACCGATCCAGGACCTCGATACTGCAACGGATCGGTCGGCAGACCGATCCAACTCTGATATGAAATCGAGTTCCTGATTTCAGAACTTTCAGGCACTGGAACGTGCCACAACTCACAGACATAGGTTCTAGATACATAAAAAAAACATTCTAACATTAACCTACATGCGTCCTAATCTGGACAAACTGAATAGTGCATAGTTTTACTGGGTTAAAACATTTAACAAGTTAAGGACTAAACCATAAGTAAACTAACAACGTAAATGCTGGAATTAAGCTGTTTAGACCCCTAGGATCTTTATTCCAAACCCCTTGCACACACACACCTCCATAGCATTGTCTTCCAGCCTCCGCTAGTCCACTTTTCTTTTACCTGTATCTGCAGTATAAGAAAAGTAGTACCTGTAAGCTAAAGAGCTTAGTAAGAAACCATCTACCTCACAAAAACATGCAACGATGCGATTATGTTTTTAAAACATGCTGTTTGAAAACTGAACTGAGCATGGCAACATGGCATGGCATACAAACATGTACTGAACTGTTCATGGCATACAAACAAGCTGAGCATAGCATACTATATCTGAAACTAAGCATGAATACTGAACTGATCATGCATATACATCTAGCTGGTCATGAACTCAAATCATGAAACTTAACTGAGATAATTAACTGGAACTGAACTAAGTTAGTGTTTCCATCACTGATTACATATTGTTTTAAAAACTATATATAATAATAATAGATGAAAATACTAAACATACTGCTGGGGCCCTGGCAACTGTACTTACTGTGCGCGCATCCCTACGAGACCCGGGATTGCAAGTTCCGAATCCAGCAGGGTTACTAGGTTATCTGAACCTAGGGACGACTGTGGGAGTCCAGCCCATGGATATCTCCAACTGAATAAAAGTAAAATACTGAATACTGTTTTATTTTACTTTGCTGTTCTAGGTTATCTAAACCTAGAGCTAGGTTATCTGAACCTAGAGGCTACTGTGGGAGCCCACCCAATGGATATCTGATCCATATAGCTGTAATAACTGATAATAAGCTGAATAAAATGTTCCTAATACATTTTACATGCTGTTAGGACGCCTACTGGTGCATCCTCCTGAACTGGGCATTTTACCGAATGCTTGGTGGCCTCTAAAAGCACACCCTAAAACTGTAGAACTATTGAACTAACGCCAAAACTAACAAGCGAGAGCAATTATACTGCAGGTGAGGGGTTTCTTACCTCCTATTCATAATTTCTTACGATTCTATTCGCTAGAACTCCGGTGGAGATGATCTTCTCGACGATCCGCTCGCGTCTACGTGTTCTTCTCGCGAAGGGGAACATCCTTGTATCGAAGATCTCGCCGGAAGAAGTTCCCTTGGCCCTTGGGGTTTGGTGTGCCGTGAGAAGGAGGAGGAAGAGGGGCGCCGGCGTGAGGGTTTGAGAGGAGAAGGTGGCGTGAGGTTTTGTGAGGAGAGGGCTGCCGAACCAAATTAAACCAAACCCAACTTAAGTAATTAATTTATATTAAGTGGATTATTGAACCCATCTCTAATATAAATATAATTGGTTCCTCTTTCTTTCAGCACGGCCCTGTTGGGTTCACCGGTTACTAGACTTACCCGTAAGCCATAGGTCTCGGGTTCGATTCCCGCCTAAGCTATTTTGCGGTTCTAATTATTTTTGCTACTTCCGCTACTCGGAAAATTCTGGGAAAATATCTAAAAATTCCAGAAAAATCATAGAATAATTCTAATGCAAGTTTGAGAATTTTCGGGCGTTACAATTATACATTCTCTACTACCTGACATATTTTGACACCAGACATTCTCTGACATCTCATTATTACGGAGGTTATGAGAGATGGTATAAAAAGGGGATCATCTCCGTTGTTAGGTATATGTATGCATACGCATTGACACTACTATTCTACTATTCATCTTCTTCTCTATTTTTCGTCGGGGCTATGATTCTGCCTTGAGCATCAGAGTGTTTGCCCTAGGGACCCCCTCCTTGGTTCTCTCTCTAACATTCCGGTTTGCTCTCTTTGTATTGTGTGCAGGTCTGCGACTTCCAACTCCATGTTCTTCCTCCACTAACATTCATGCCTTATTATTAGCCACTTATCTACTCAATTTTCGGATGGGATCATACAATAAGGCTATGTTTGATTTAAGTTATCATACATAACTTTGTTTATGTGATTACCAAATAATTACATAATCTTGTTTATGTTATTATAAGATAATCACATAATTAAGATTATAGAGAATAAAATATAACATAATGTTGTTTTATTCCACCTTTAGAATACTCATTTTAGGGGGCAAAATTAGAAAAAAAAAATTTGAGAATTTTTTTTTGTTAACCCCAAAATCACATAAAACCTCATACTTCCAAGGTAATTATATTCCGGATTATATCCCTCATTTGTTGACGTGATGAGCATGCTCCATTACCTGAGAATCACTCATTACTTAAACCAAACAAGATTAAATAATATAACTTTAGATAGATAACCAAAGTTTCAAATAATAATTTTCAACCAAACATACTGTAAAAAATATTTTTTAAAATCTAGGATTTTAATGATACATATATTTTACAAGGTAAAAGTTAGAAGGGCGCCCTTTAATTTTGGAATTATCAAGATAACGCCCCACTTTGATTTTTTATCAAAAAAAATAGCCTACCCTTATTATACAATTACCCAACTACTCTCTATTATACTATTCTCATTATTATCTCTTGCCTATATTTTCTATCTAAATCCTGAATTAAGGGCACACTATAGCAGTTACTGTTTCATAGTTATTGAACTGCCACATAGTTATAGCAACTACGATTTCGTAGTTGCTACACAGTTATAACAAATATGAAATCATAATTGTTACAACGTGAATGTTAGGTAAGTTTTGAGTGATCATAAATTTTGACTTAGGTTGAATTACGGGGCACACAATATATTAAATTAAAATTCGTTTAAAGTCTACATCTATTATTGAGTGTAACTTGTAACGCCCCGTTTTAGGATAAAAAACATGATTTAAAGCATTTTTTGAGATTCCAAAGAATTTTAGTCTTTATTAAGATTATTTTTCATATTATAGCAGCTATAAAACTATAGTTACTACAATTATAAATTACAACTATTATAGTTATAGCAGTTAAGAAATCGTATCTGTTACAACTACAAGTTACAACTATTATAGTTATAGTCGCTATAAAACTATAACAACTATAATGCGACTGACTGATTTAAGCGAAAGACATAGATGGGAGAATAATTGGAAAATAATTCTATTATTTTACATCGGGTGAGTTTTTTTTTAAAAAAAAATTAAAGTAGGGTGCTATTATTTGGAAATAACAAGACATTTTTTTTAAAAAAATTTTGCCCTATTTTATATTAAATAAATTAAATATTAAAGTATTCAATTCTTTATCATCTTTATTGGATCTGATATCTCCAGTAGTCTTTTTGGCCCCATTGGCAATGATATGAAAGATAACATATATATATATATATATATATATATATATATATATATATATTTTGAAAAAAACATAAAAAGAAAATATTAATATTTAATTAAGCCTCTGTTTTTAGCACAACGAAAAAAGAAATAAATATGATATTTAATTAAGCCTCTGTTTTTAGCACAACGAAAAAAGAAATAAATATGATAATATCATTTTGCACTAAATGATTGTAGTTCGATCTCATAAGTACGTCTATTGCTATAATCATAGTTTTTTCGAACAAAAGACATTTAAAATGTACAATTATAATTGTAGGTCAGTAAGCGACAAGAGATTTTTCATTTTGACCGAAAATTTATATGATTGGCACGAGTTCAGTTTAAGTCCAATAATTTTAAAAGTCATCCATTCAATTCCATAAAAAATTTTATCAGTTACTAAGTAAATTGAGAAGCACAAGATAGATTCATCAATCTAATTGATGTGGCGATAAAAAAGAGTCTATCTAATATGAGTTAATTATCACAGTATAGATCAAAATCAAGATGGTCAACATCAGGACAGGACTCAGCTGCACCCGAGTAGGAAATGGCTCATCGGCCGATCGAAGGGATCATTGTCCGGTCGACCATCTGAGTAAACGTCTGGTCAACCCGGTCGATAGGAGAGCAAGCTGAACGGGCCACGAGCTCGAGCCGAACGTGCCACCCGTCCGGCTCGAGGTATGGCATTGGCATTGTGCATATAATGAACCGATAAAATAATAAAAGAGAAAAAGATGGATAATTAATAAGGGAAAGCGAAAACAAAAGAGAACATTCTATCTATCATTAAATGAGAAGAAACCAAGACAAAGATACTTTTTATCAGTAATTAATATCATTAAAACAGGAGAAGATGGAGGGTCACTAAGAAATGTATAAAAGAGTATGCCAAGTATTAAGAAAGACAAGATGAATCTCTGTCCCTAGTTCTTTCACTCTCTTCTTCTTCTTCTATTTCTAACTTAAGCGTCAGAGGGTCAACGTCAGGGAGGTCTTCATCCAATCAGAGAACTACCACCTCCTCGGCTTTCTAGCTTCGTGCCTTCGGACAGGATCATTTTGGCACCGCCTGTAGGAATGTAGCCTGCATCCAAACAAGAAGATGGAAAACACTAGATGACTCACAACAATGATGCTGACGCAAGAGGATCTCGACGTACTAATACATGCTCGAGTGATGAAGATATTGGAGCAACAGTAACAACAAGAGCTGGCTGATCAACAAGTGCCGAAGCCCGCAACTTCCGCGGCAGGCCGCTAGGCTGAGCGAGGGGATCGAACGGAACAACTTTCCATTTGGGACCCGAATAAAAGGCCGGTTGACACCAATAGGAAAGCACCTCATGCGCCGGTCCCCCTACACCGAGCGTCGTTTTGGCCTCCGACAGTAGAAAGGGGTCGAGCGGACAAAGACCGGGGATCTTCCTCAGATGAGGCACCCGCTCGAGACACAAGGAAAAGGAAGGCACCCAGAGAGGATGATTCGCCTAAGCGGGTCAATCGACAATTTTCGAAAGGGATTCTAAATAACCCTTTGCCGAAGCATTATACCCCACTGACGATCAGGGAATATAATGGGGCGACCGAACCCGACGACCACTTGGCCAATTTAGATAACGCGGACACACTCCACCAGTACACGGATGAAGTGAAATGCCGAGTCTTCCTCACCACGCTATCTGGATCGTGCAACGTTGGTTCAAACATTTGCCGAGTAGCTCGATCCACAGCTTCAAAGACTTCCAAGTGGCCTTCCTGCATCACTTTGCTAGTAGTCGCCGCCATCAGAAGATGAGTGTCAATCTATTCTCACTGAAGCAGGGTCCCTGAGAAGCATTAAGGGCCTATATTCAGCGGTTCAATCAAGTGGCGATGGACATCCCGACAGTCTCCTCGGACATGTAAGTGAACGCCTTCACCCAAGGGCTCACTGAAGGAGAATTCTTTCAGTTGCTCATCTGTAGGCCGCCAAGGGACTTTGGCCACTTACAAAAGAAGGATAACGAATATATCAACGTGGAAGAAGCCCAGGTGGCAAGGAAGAAGGAGACTCATGCCGAGCCAGCAGGAGCATCTGAATGGTGACAACCGAGCAGCCATCAACCTCCCAAGGGACCCCGCTTGGGAGGAACCCCACCACACAAGCCCAAGACACATATCGTGTAGCATGTGGCTGTCGCTCGTCCAAAGGTCGCAAAAGGAAAAAGGTGGATGCTGATGTTCTGTTCCTTCCACCTGTCGGCAATGCACAACACTCGGGACTGTTATGACCCGACAACAAGCAGGACGACCTAGCTGGGATATCATCGTCGATCACCATCACCTGATCGGCGACAAAGGCGCTGATCAATCATCCGAAAGGAAGGAGAGAGTACAATGCCCGAATCACGCCACCATCGGTCTCAGCATGGGAACAATCCAAGTCCCGCCCGATGCTTTACCGAGCGGAATGAACCATCTATTGGTACCCCAAGGTTGTTTTGATGCGCTCAAATAAGTTAGGTTAGGTCCTGTTATGTTTAACCTTATGTCTAAGTGTGCAGGAACATAGGAGCACAGGATGTCGAGCAAAAGATGTAGCTAGCGAGAAAGACGGCATGGGAGATCCGACAGGCTCGGTGCGTCTGAGGGATGAGATGCTATGGAAGATTACGCGGGCGGATGAGAAGGAGGCGTGCGACATTTCCGAGGGACGAGAAGCCGGAGTGGAAGTTTGCTCGAGAAGGCCGGAAGTTAGTTTCGAGTGAGCCCTATTCTGGATGGCAGAAATCACCCAAGCGAGCGAAGCCAGAGTGGAATACCCGAACCGAAGCAAGCAGAGCCGAAGTTGGAGACCCAGAGAGAAAGTCAACAAAATGTTGACTTTCTCCTTCGGGGCACCCGGAACCATTCCGGGCGCCTAGAACCATTCCGGGCACCTAGAACCCAAGTTTTATCAGTTTCGACGTGACCTTTGATCATTGCATCGGGGATAGAGTTCTATCCCACTCCAAGCGCTTGGAACTCTTCCAGACGCCTTGAGTAGGGCTATATAAGCAGTACTGCTCCCAGAAGTTAAAAACAACAAGAATTATTCAAGCAACACTTGTACACGCTTCTTTGTCTGTTTTAACTTCATCTTTATGTGCTTCATTGCTGTAAAGAGGCTTCTCCACCTGAAAAAGAAATTAGCGTGACTTTATTCCTTGGATTAACAACCTCCCCGGTTGTAACCAAGTAAAATTCTCTGTGTCTTTGTCTTTTTAGTTTATTTCTTATTTTATCTATGCAAGTATTTTATTCTAAGTTATAAGTTCGAGAAAGATATTTGTTTAGTTTAATTTGTGCAGGGGCTATTTACTCCCCCCTAGATGGCCACCAAGGGTCATAACAAGTGGTATTAGAGCCAGGACGTTTCAAGAGGACTAACTGCTGAACAAAGCACACAAGATGGTCGGACCGAGCATCTACCCACCAAAGTTCGAGGGGGAGTTCGTGAGCTGGAAAAAGAAAATGGAGGTATTCTTTAAAACTGACTTTGAATTACTTTTAATAATGAAATTTAGTTTGTAGCACCCGAAGGCAAGGAAGAATACTAGTGGACGAAGAAGGAGTAGGCCAACTTAGTGGCAAACGGAAAAGCAGAGTTCTATCTGCTGAGTGTCCTACCTGTTAGGATCCTTCGTACGGCTAGAGAGGGGGGTGTGAATAGCCGACCCCAATCTTTCGCGTTTCTTCCTACGATTGGGTTAGTGCAGCGGAAATACAACGTAGAAAGAAAAACAGGAGAAGAAAGACAAACCATATAACGAGGTTCGGAGATGAACTCCTACTCCTCGGCGTGTCCGTAAGGTGGACGAAGCCTACCAATCCGTCGGTGGATGAGTCCCCGGAAACCCGGCTAATAGATACTCCTTGTGGGTGGAGAAACCTCACCACAATCTTTGCAACAGCAATAGGAGTACAAATAGGAACAAGAAAACAAGAACAGAAATGTAAACAACACTTGCTTGCCTTCTTGAAGTCAGCAGGAACCCTGGTGAAGCAGCAGCTTCTCAGATCCAAGCCTAGCTAGAAAACCAGCAACAGGAAGAAGCTCACGCGAAGCTTCAGCACCCAACGAGCTCAACAAAGCTCAGCAAGAAGAAGAAGCAGAAGCTTCAGGCAGGAGAGGACTTCCAGAAGGAAGAAGAAGTAGCTAAAGAAGAGAGTATCACCGAAGTCCTGTAGCCCTCTTTTATACCTGCGAAGAAGAAGAGCAGAGAACTAGCCGTTGCTATGCAACCGCTAGTGCGTGGACCGATCAAGCTGAAGCCTGATCGGTCTTGGGACCGACAGATCGGGACTGTGATCGGTACCTGCATCGATCAACACTCTTCACGCAGAACTCGCCCAAGTTCTCGATCGCTCTCTGATCGGCGTGGACCGATCGAGATGTGGATCGGTCCATGCACCGATCCTCCTTTCTCTTTGTTGCTTTCGATCGGGTCCGCACCGATCAAGAACCTCGAAGCCATCGATCGTTATCGATCGGTCACCGCATCGATCGATACCAACAGATCGGATCGATCCACTGATCGATCCAGAGCTTGGGTTTTGCCCAAACCAAGTTCCAAGTCTTCCAAACCAATATCCGGTCAACCTTGACCTATTGGTATCTCATGCTTAGCATCTGGTCACTCTCTTGACCTGCTAAGACTCCCTACCAAGTGTCCGGTCAATCCCTTTGACCCACTTGGACTTTTCTCTTCGTGTCAAGTATCCGGTCACTCCCTTGACCTACTTGACCTTCTCAACACCAGATGTCCGATCACCCTTGATCCATCTGGATTTTTCCTTGCCCGGCTTCACTCACCAGGACTTTCACCTAGCTTCACTCACTAGGGTTTTTACCTGGCTTCACTCACCAGGATTTCCAATCTGCCCGGCTTCACTCACCAGGACTTTCCAACTGCCTGGCTTCACTCATCAGGACTTTCCAACTGCCTGGCTTCACTCACCAGGACTTCCACTTTCACCTAGCTTCACTCACTAGGATTTTCACCTGGCTTCACTCACCAGGACTTTCCACACTGCCTAACATCCCAGTTAGGACTTTCCCACTGCCTAGCTTCACTCACCAGGACTTTCCACACTGCCTAACATCCCAGTTAGGACTTTCCCACTTGCCAAGCTCCCTACTTGGACTTTTCCCGTGCCAAGCTCCCTGCTTGGACTTTTCCAGTGCCAAGTCTCCATACTTGGACTTTTTGCGTGCCAAGCTCCCTGCTTGGACTTTCCCAGTGCCAAGTCTCCATACTTGAACTTTTCAGGTCAACCAGGTCAATCCTTGACCTAGGGTTGGACCAATAAACTCTCAACCATCTATTCTTGTCTCACATCAAGAATAGAACTCTCTCACGAGTGTCAAACATCAACATGCAACTCAACTAGGTCAACCTTGACCTAAGGTTGCACCGACAATCTTCCCAAGTCAAACATCAAAATACAACTCGAGTCAAGTCACCTCGAGTCGGGTCAACCAGGTCAACCTTGACCTAAGGTTGCACCAACAATCTCCCCCTTTTTGATGTTTGACAAAACCCATAATCAAGTTAGGTTAAGCCGATAACCTAACTTAGGTTAACCCGATAACCTAACTTAGGTTTTCCACTCATCTTCCAATGTCCAATGTTCTTTCCTTGAACATTCTCTGGACATTCTCCCCTTAGGTTAACCCGATAACCTAACTTGGGTTCTCCAATAATTCTCCCCCTTTTTGACACACATCAAAAAGAATTCCAATGTTCTTCCTCGAACATTCCTTGACATTCTTCCCCTAGCTTAGGTTAACCCGATAACCTAACTTGGGTTCTCCAATAACTCTCCAATGAACACTCTCCCCTTTTTGACACACATCAAAAAGAAAAAGGAGGGTATCAAGGTCAAAAGTTTCTTCCTAATGAAAGTCTCATACCTTTCATTGAAACTCTTAATTTCCCCCTTGATACTAAACTCAACAGTCAACTTAGTGATAATCCCATATCACTAATCCTCAAAAGTCTTAAGGAGTAAAAACTCCCCCTAAAAGTCAACTCCCCCTTGACAATTAGGTAAAACTCCCCCTAAAGGTCAACTTCCCCTTTGACCATTGCACCAACAATGTCTTTGAGAGTTCCAAACCTTTAGAAATCCAAAAACACCACTTCCATAACTGAAATTTCAGACAACAGCTGAAAAATCAGAAATTCGGCACGCCCTGATCGGTCCCCCTGGATCGGTCTGCAGACCGATCCACAATACTCTGGATCGGTCTGCAGACCGATCCACAATACTCTGGATCGGTCCGCAGACCGATCAGATCTTCCCTGGATCGGTCCCCGGACCGATCCAGCCACTGAAATCAGAGATTTCTGATTTTCTCTCCGGGAGAAGTTCAGAAACTCACAGAAAGATACAGAAAATTCCAAAAATTACGAAACTTTGAGGATACATTCCTCATATCATACACTATCAAGGAAAAATAGTTTTCTATGAAAATAGTTTCCATTTTTCAATCTTGATACAAAGTTCAAAAACTTTGAGATAGTTCAAGTTTAACTCAACTTTGTATCACAATGTTCAATGATGAATGCTATCACTAGGAAAGCTTCATCAAGGTTTTTCAAATCAATTTTAAAATCCTTTTAAAACTATTTGAATTTAGGATCATAATCTTAGGGCTAGATGTACATGACTTGTACACAAGCTTTCCCTATGATCCTTAATTTCTTGAATTAGGGTCATCTAGGTACAAGGACAATGCACCTTGATCCTAACTCATGATCCTAATATCTCACACACATCTAAGGTGTATCAAACCACATTCAAGTCAATTTGATGTGAGATATGGGTTAAGGTCAACTTAGGCTAAGTTCTCATCCATTTTCTAAACACCAATTTGATCTCAATATCAAATTATATGTTTGTCCTCAAATCAATTTCATTGATTATAATGCAAGAGATGATGACATGGCATATAATGATATCATAAGTAAAAATATGTGCCAATGTCATGATGTCATGGCATAAAGTTTGAAAACCTAAATAAAGCATGACATATAAACTAGCCTAAGCATTATCATGACATTTCAAATGATAATAAACTAAATATGATGTCATGACATGACATATGGCAACCAATCATGGCAAGTTAGCACAAATAAAATACCTAAATTCCCTATCTAAGTATCCTTAGCCTTAGCTAACTTAAAATCTAACCCTAGATTGCCCATATATCCCTAAGAGAAAACCAAAATCCCAATTATGGTATTTCTCTAGGTTTTCTTGAATTGTGCCAAATAAGATTAAAATCGATATTTTTCAAATATGGCACAATTTACTCTTCAAGGAGTAAATAATAATTCATTTTCATTTTCAAAGGTTATCAAAACCTTGAAAATGCTCCTTGAGTGTCAATTTCCTCAAAGTTGGGTTAACTACCCTTCTAATTGGAGTTGACACTCTCTAACCCATCTATGGGATAGAGAAGATACTCCTAGGAACCCAATATCTATGTGAGCTCATTGGGTTCACTAAATATTCACTAGGGATGACTTCCCTAGCAACCCTCCTAATGACCCTCTTAGGCTTTGAAGCCTTGGTCATTTGGGTCTCATCAAGATCAACTCTAGGGGTGACTCCCCTTGTGACCTTGGTGGTGGTCTTCCTAGCCCTAGGTTTTGTTCCATAATCGAATGGAACACTATGATAGGTGGGCTTGACCACTTGGGACTTAGGTTTGTGACCCAAACCTTTCTTGTCCTGGGACTTTTGACCCTTAGGCCCTAGAGTTGACTTCTCTAAATTTTTAAGGGCCTTTTCTAGGGTATCAAGCCTTGACCTCAAGACTTGATTCTCCTTTTCTAATATCTCAAGTTTTGATTTGTCATTCTTTCTTGAGGTGTTCCTAGGCATGTGTCTAGTTGATTTAGGATTTCTACCTAGATTTTCCTTAGCCTTAGATGAGTTAATTCTAGGGTTGGCTTTCCTAGTGTTATCCTTATCTAGGCTCACATGTTTGGCACCTAAGCATGTGTATCGATTTCCATGCTTATCATTCTTGACAATAGCAATAAGGCTACTAGCATGCATCCTACTAGAATTGCAAGAATGTGCCTTAGATATTACCTTAGGGTTTGCCCTAGCTCCCCCTATACATGTGCTCGATCTCTTGTCCTTGTGAGATTGCCTCCCTCTCGGACATTGGCTCCGATAATGTCCCCTTCGCTTGCATTGGAAGCACACCACGTGCTCCTTGCCCTTGCGTGTTGGGACTCCGGCTTCCTTGACCTTTGGTGCCGGTGGAGTCTTTCTAACCCTCTTTGGACATTTACTCTTGTAATGTCCATACTCCCTACACTCAAAGCACATTATGTGTAATTTATTTGAAATTGAAATGCTTGAGTTACCTAGGGTTAAGGTGGGATGTATGCTTTCTTCTTCATCCCTTCCGGAGATAGAAGCTTCTTCCTCTTGCTCCATTCTTGAAGAAGAACTCTCCTCCTCTTCTTCCTTAGATGTTGAGTAGCCCTCAACTTCTAATTCCTCTTCTCCATGATGTGAGCTACTTGGCTCACTTGACTCCTCTTCATGGCTTGAAGTGGAGTTCCCCTCATGAAACTTAGCCAAGTTGTTCCACAACTCCTTGGCATTGTTGTATCCATCTATCCTACACAATATATCGTTAGGTAATGAGAATTCAAATATTTTCATTACCTCGTCGTTGATTGTGGATTGGTGGATTTGCTCCTTCGTCCACTTCTTCTTCTCAAGAGATTTTCCTTCTTTATCCATCGGAAGAGTGAAACATAATTGTACACAAGTCCAATTTTCAATGTTAGTCATAAGGAAATACTTCATCCTTACCTTCCAATACGCGAAGTCGTCGCGATCGTAGAAGGGTGGAATGGTGATGTCTTCTCCATAGAGATCCATTCTCTAGCTTTGCTTCCACGGGTGTTGATCCGATGAAGAGCGACCTCGCTCTGATACCACTTGTTAGGATCCTTCGTACGGCTAGAGAGGGGGGTGTGAATAGCCGACCCCAATCTTTCGCGTTTCTTCCTACGATTGGGTTAGTGCAGCAGAAATACAACGTAGAAAGAAAAACAGGAGAAGAAAGACAAACCATATAACGAGGTTCGGAGATGAACTCCTACTCCTCGACGTGTCCGTAAGGTGGACGAAGCCTACCAATCTGTCGGTGGATGAGTCCCCGGAAACCCGGCTAATAGATACTCCTTGTGGGTGGAGAAACCTCACCACAATCTTTGCAACAGCAATAGGAGTACAAATAGGAACAAGAAAACAAGAACAGAAATGTAAACAACACTTGCTTGCCTTCTTGAAGTCAGCAGGAACCCTGGTGAAGCAGCAGCTTCTCGGATCCAAGCCTAGCTAGAAAACCAGCAACAGGAAGAAGCTCACGCGAAGCTTCAGCACCCAACGAGCTCAACAAAGCTCAGCAAGAAGAAGAAGCAGAAGCTTCAGGCAGGAGAGGACTTCCAGAAGGAAGAAGAAGTAGCTAAAGAAGAGAGTATCACCGAAGTCCTGTAGCCCTCTTTTATACCTGCGAAGAAGAAGAGCAGAGAACTAGCCGTTGCTACGCAACGGCTAGTGCGTGGACCGATCAGGCTGAAGCCTGATCGGTCTTGGGGACCGATCAGACTGCCTGATCGATCCCCGCATCGATCAAGCACTCTTCACGAGAACTCGCCCAAGTTCTTCGATCGTCTCGATCGGTCGTGGACCGATCGAGCGCATGTGGATCGGTCCACGACCGATCCTCCTTTCTCTTTGCCTTCGCTTTCGATCGGTCCGCACCGATCAAGAACCTCGAAGCCATCGATCGTTATCCGATCGGTCACCGGACCGATCGAGATAAATAGTCGGATCGATCCACTGATCGATCCAGAGCTTGGGTTTTGCCCAAACCAAGTTCCAAGTCTTCCAAACCAATATCCGGTCAACCTTGACCTATTGGTATCTCATGCTTAGCATCTGGTCACTCTCTTGACCTGCTAAGACTCCCTACCAAGTGTCCGGTCAATCCCTTTGACCCACTTGGACTTTTCTCTTCGTGTCAAGTATCCGGTCACTCCCTTGACCTACTTGACATTCTCAACACCAGATGTCCGATCACCCTTGATCCATCTGGATTTTTCCTTGCCCGGCTTCACTCACCAGGACTTTCACCTAGCTTCACTCACTAGGGTTTTTACCTGGCTTCACTCACCAGGATTTCCAATCTGCCCGGCTTCACTCATCAGGACTTTCCAACTGCCTGGCTTCACTCACCAGGACTTCCACTTTCACCTAGCTTCACTCACTAGGATTTTCACCTGGCTTCACTCACCAGGACTTTCCACACTGCCTAACATCCCAGTTAGGACTTTCCCACTGCCTGGCTTCACTCACCAGGACTTTCCACACTGCCTAACATCCCAGTTAGGACTTTCCCACTTGCCAAGCTCCCTACTTGGACTTTTCCCGTGCCAAGCTCCCTGCTTGGACTTTTCCAGTGCCAAGTCTCCATACTTGGACTTTTTGCGTGCCAAGCTCCCTGCTTGGACTTTCCCAGTGCCAAGTCTCCATACTTGGACTTTTCAGGTCAACCAGGTCAATCCTTGACCTAGGGTTGGACCAATAAACTCCCAACCATCTATTCTTGTCTCACATCAAGAATAGAACTCTCTCACGAGTGTCAAACATCAACATGCAACTCAACTAGGTCAACCTTGACCTAAGGTTGCACCGACAATCTTCCCAAGTCAAACATCAAAATACAACTCGAGTCAAGTCACCTCGAGTCGGGTCAACCAGGTCAACCTTGACCTAAGGTTGCACCAACACTACCGCCACAAGAAGTCAACCGAATCGGCACCTACAACTTAACAAAGGAGCTTTGGAAGAAGTTCCTTGAGCTACACGAAGGGATGTCCGAAGCCAAGCCCACGAGACGAAATCGGCTAAGGAATCAGTTAAGCAACATAAAACTGGAAGCAGAAGAAACCGTTGCACATCTTCACTCAAGAATGAAGGAACTAATCACCAGACTCACGAATCTCGGAGAAAATATAGGCAACTGAGATTCGCTAAGGTACGCACTTAATGCATTTCCTAGATCTACTGAGTGGGCATCATTAGTAGATGCTTACTATATTTCTAAAGATTTAGAAGCTGTCACCTTAGAAGAAATGTTTTCAACATTTGAAGTCCATGAAACGAAATGTGTAGATTCAAAGAAGGAGACGATGCACAATATTGCCCTCAAGGCTAAGATGGACGAACAAGATTCAGAATTCTCTCTGGACGATGATGAAATGGTAATGATGGTAAGACAATTTAAAAAATTATTTAAATCTAGAAAAACTAGCCATCTGCAGGGTAGAAAGAAAAGGAAAATCAAATGCTACCACTGCAATGAAGAAGGGCATGTTAAAGATAACTGCCCTAAATTGAAGAAGGGTAAGAACAAGAAGCCCATCCAAACGAACAAGCACAAAAACCTAAAGGCGACGTGGGATGAAACGCCGTTCGAATCAGAGATTGAGGCTTTCTCTAGACTTGAGTTAATGGCAAGTCATCAAGAAGATGAAAACGAAGCAACCTCGCTCGAAATGAGCATCGAGAGCATCGATGAAGGGGGAGCGACATCGGAAGAAAGTAGCAGTTCAGGGGGAGCTACGAATAACAAGATCGACAAGGTAAGTCATGTACGATCTCTTCCTCCCGATAAGTTATTTAAATTTGTTAAATTATTATCTAAAGACTATTGCAAACTAGAAAAAAAAATAAAGAATTAAAGCAAATTCTAGCCAAATCTTGTCTATTAGAAGATTTTGAAAAATTAAAATTAGAAAATGATAAATTGAAAATACAAGTAGAAAACTTGAAAAATCATGCATGCTTAAATGTTAAAAATCAAAATATTAGGAAATATAATTTGAACTGGCATTTTAATTACCATAAGGGATAAATTAGAAAAATTTCTCAGAAATATATTTCTAAGAGATTTTTAATTAATCCAATTGGAATGAACCTATATTGGTTTCCAAAATCTTATATAAGTTAAAATCATAATTGGAATTAGAGCTTTCAGCAAGAAAATTAAATGTTTGATTTCCTTAAGAGACTTTGTCTAGAAAGTGGTTGTTGCCTCAATAACCAAGAAGACCTAGTGCCTCGTCACAGCCTGAAAGACAATTAATGAAATAAAATATTTAATTGACTAACTGACAAAAATATTTAAATGTAATTAAATAATACTTTAAATAGTTACTCAAACATTTTGCAGTGTTTTTAACTTAAAATTTTTTTTCTTCTTAGAAATTTTTTACTTAGAATTTCTTTTAGCAAAACTTAAAGTTAATTTCTAAAATCATTACAAATTTTTCTAAGTGATATCAAAATAATTTTCAAAAATTTTCAAAGTTTTCAAAAACTTAATAAGTTTTTCAAAATTGTTTGAAAATCAGAATTTTATAAAAATTATTTTTTTTTTTAAAAAGTTACTCTTAGATTTTTTCTTGGTACCCCATTTTCTTTTATGTGATCAAAGGGGGAGAAGGGGAGATTAAGTCTAGGGTGAGGTAGTTTAACCTCTTTCATTTTTTTTACACTTTTATTGCAAAATTGATTTCTTTTACTTTATGGTAATTTACCCTAACTTAACTTGAGTTGCTTACATCAAAAAGGGGGAGATTGTTGGTACCCCAATGTTATTTTAATGTGCTCAAACAAGTTAGGTTAGGTCATGTTGTGTTTAACCCTGTGTCTAAGTGTGCAGGAACTTAGGAGCACAGGATGTCAAGCAAAAGATGCAGCTAGTGAGAAGGACGACACGGGAGAGAGCCGACAGGCTCAGTGCATCTTAGGGACGAGGTGCTGCGGAAGAGTACGCGGGTGGACAAGAAGGAGGCGCGCAACGTTTCCGAGGGACGAGAAGTCGGAGCTGAAGCTTACTTGAGAAGGTCGGAAGTTGGGTTCAGGTGAGCCATATTCTGGATGGTAGAAATCACTCAAGTGAGCGGAACTGGAGCGAAAGACCCGAACCAAAGCAAGGGGAGCCGAAGCTGGAGGCCCGGAGAGAAAGTCAACAAAATGTTGACTTTCCCCTTCGGGGTGCCCGGAACCATTCCGGGAGCCTAGAACCATTTCGGGCGCCCATAACCCAAGTTTTATCAGTTTCAATGTGACCTTTGACTGTTGCATCGAGGATAGAGTTCTATCCCACTTTAGGCGCCTGGAACCCTTCCAGGCGCCCTGAGCAGGGTTATATAAGAAGCCTTGTTCCCAGAAGCTAAAAACAACAAGAATTATTCAAGAAACACTTGTACACGCTTCTTTATCTGTTTTAGCTTCGTCTTTCTATGCTTCATTGTTGTAAAGAGGCTTCTCCGTATGAAGGAGAAATTTGAGTGACTTTATTCCTTGGATTAACAATCTTCCCGGTTGTAACCAAGTAAAATTCTCTGTGTCTCTGTCTTTTCAGTTTATTTCTTATTTTGTCTATGCAAGTGTTTTATTCTAAGTTATAAGTCCAAGAAAGGTATTTGTTTTGTTTAATTTGTGCAGGGGCTATTCACTCCCCTGTAGTCGGCCGCTAAGGGTCCTAACACCGTCGACATGGGCGGAAGAGAACCGGAGTAATGCCGCTCGGGGGGAGCTAGGTACGATCGCAAGCGGTCTGACCGGCAAAGATTCCAACTGAGCAAGGAAGTCGCATGCTCGGCGACTTGAGATCCACGCTGTTGGCTGCAGTAAGGAGAAAGATGAAGGACCTAAAATCAGCTTCGACCCTAAAGACTTGGAGGGAATAGAGATCCCTCACGATGATGCACTAATCATCCGAGCGGTAATTGTCAATTATACAATCCATTGAACTTTTGTTGATACATGGAGCTTGGTGAACATCATATAAAAAAAAGACATTCGATCAGTTGCAAATTGACCGAAGCTAACTATTGACGACGATGACCCTGCTCTATAGTTTCATGGGCAACGAAGTAGTGCCGATCAACCATACTAAGTTGGCCATCTCGCTCGGAGAGGAGCCATTGAAGAGAACAAAGACCACCAACTTCATTGTGGTAGACGCACCATCGGCCTATAACATCATACTTGGCTGACCGACCCTCAACAAATTCTGAGCAGTGGTGTCCACCTACTGTCAGAAGATTAAGTTCCCGGTGGTCGACAAAGTGTGAGAAGTCAAAGGCAACCAATTGGCCGCTCGGCGATGCTATGTTGAGATGGTCAGATCAGAAGCAAGGATTGCTCAGAAGAACTCGCACCTGGAGGTGAACGTCGTTATTGAGAAGCCCCCTACGTTGGTTTATGAAGAAAAGGAGAAGGTCCAGATCCACCCAAACCGATCAGAAGCAACCACCTTCATTGCTATTGATCTGGAGAGCAAGAAAAAGGCGGAGTTGTCCACTTGCCTCAGGTGGAATCATGACATGTTCGCCTGGTTTACCCACGAGCTCCACAGAATATCGCTGAGCATCGCCTAGCACGAACTTCATATCGGACCAAACGCTCGGCCCGTAAAGTAACAGAAAAGGGATTTTAGCGCAGAGTAGAACCTGATTATTCGTGCAGAAATAGAGAAATTACTGGAGGCCAGACACATTCGGGAAGTCCATTTCCCGAGCTGACACGCTAATGTCATGCTAGTCTCTAGGTCAGGCAACAAATGGTGGGTGTGCATCGACTTCTACGACTTGAATAAAGCGTGCTTGAAGGATTTCTATCCACTGCCCTGGATAGACCAGATAGTTGACTCTACGGCAGGCTTTGAGCTGGTCTGCATGCTAGATGCATATCAAGGCTACCACCAAGTGCCGCTCACCAAAAAAGATCAAGAAAAGGTTAGCTTTATCACGGCCGACGGAACGTTCTACTACAACGTCATGCCGTTCGGACTGAAAAACGTCGGTGCCACCTATTAAAGGCTTATGACTAAGGTGTTTCGGAAATAGATCGACCACAACTTAGAGGTATACATCGACGACATATTTATAAAGTCAGTCTGAGCTACTGATCTGTGTGCATATATCGAAGAAACATGTCGAATCTTGAGGACATACGGGATGAAGCTGAACCCGAGCAAGTGTCTGTTCGGTGCTAAAAGTGGATGCTTCCTCGGATATATCATCACCGAATGGGCTATCGAGGCAAATCTGAGGAAGGTAAAGGC
Source organism: Zingiber officinale (assembly GCF_018446385.1). Taxonomy (NCBI): domain Eukaryota; kingdom Viridiplantae; phylum Streptophyta; class Magnoliopsida; order Zingiberales; family Zingiberaceae; genus Zingiber; species Zingiber officinale. Next base: position 80,698,864 of record NC_055995.1, read on the forward strand.
ATTGCAAGACATGCCCCCGCCTTGTAGCTTGAAGGAGGCCCAACGACTGACCGGACGGATCACAATATTGTCCAGATTCATATCTAGGTCATCCGATCAGAGTCTACCATTCTTCAAGGTGCTGTGCCAAACGATAAGATTCCAGTGGGACGGTGAGTGCGACCAAGCGTTGGAAGAACTCAAGGAGTATCTTAACTCCTTACCCGTGTTAGCTAAGCTGAGCGCCGGGAGCCACTTTGGATCTATTTGTCATCCACTGACTATGCGGTCGGCTCAACATTAGTCAAGCAGAACGACCATGAATAACAACCCGTATACTTTTTAAGTCATATATTGAAAGACGCCGAATTCCGCTACACTGGTCTCAAAAAATTAGTCTACGCTTTAGTGCCTGCCGCTCGGAGACTCCGCCCGTATTTCCTCACTCATCCGATTATCGTCATAACCAACAGTATCCTGGGAAGAGTCCTCCTCAACCAAGAGGCGTCTGGATGACTAATGAAATGGACAACCGAACTGAGCGAGTTTGATATTTAGTATCAACTCCGAACGGCGATCAAAGCTCAGACCTTGGCCGATTTCGTCATAGAGGTCCAGAATGCCAAGCCAACAGCAACTTGGAGAATATATGTCGATGATTTGTCTACTCGACAAGGCAGCGGGATCGGCATTCTGCTCATTTCATCACAAGAAGACCAGATTCAACTTTCCGTTTGGCTGGATTATCGGGCCACCAATAACGAAGCTAAGTATGAAGCCTTGATAGCCAGCTTACAGGAAGCACAACATGTCGGAGCCACAAGAGTCATCATTCACTCGGAATCTCAGTTGACCGCCCAATAGCTATCAGGGACGTTCGAGATTAGCAGCTCCCGACTCAAGTTATATGCAGAAGCCTTCGAGAAGCTAAAGGCAAATTTTCAAGAGATCACTATACAGAAGATCCCCCGATCAGACAATCAAGCATCAGATGAGTGGCTAAGAAGTTAGCTAGTTCATTATCACCAGTCTTGATCAGCCAGCCGATCGAATAGGTCTTGTTGGTGGTGCACATTGACCGTATGGAGGGAGTGGTCTTCTCGAGCGACTGGAGAACACCACTGATTGAATTCCTCCAATTGGGTAGCACGTCGGCCGACCGAGAGGCATCATGACTATTAAAGAAGAGAGCCGAACGGTTCACCTTCGTCAGAGATCAACTATATAAGAGAGCCTTCTCCAGACCCCTACTCAAGTGTGTTGGACCAGAGGACGCAGAGTACATCCTGCAGAAGTGCACTAAGTCTCCTACGGAAGCCATCCGGACGGCCGTGCACTAGCTCAAAGGATCCTCCTGGTTGGATATTTTTAGCCAACTCTTCAAGAGGATGCCACTCGGATAGTAGCCACTTGTATGTCCTACCAAAAGTATTACAACATCTCGCATCGACTAATCGAGGAGATGAAGACATCGACGGTGTCTTGTCCGTTCGACCAATGGGGCATGGACATCATGGGGCCATTTTCCATGGCGACCGGTCAGCGGAGGTTCTTGCTTGTCGCGGTAGAGTACTTCTCAAAGTGGATGGAAGTCAAGCCACAAGCAAGTATAAGTGAGCAAACGGTCATCAAATTTATCTGGCAAAATATCTTGTGTCGGTTTGGCATCCCCCACCGGCTCGTCTTAGATAACAGGAGGCAATTCGCGGGACGGAGGCTCAGGGAATGGTGCGAAGGCTATGGCATCGAGTAGGTCTTCACCTCAGTAGCCTACCCCCAGAGCAACGGACATGCAAAAGTCACAAATCGGGAGATCCTTAGAGGCTTACCAGCTCGGCTCGACCACGCAAAAGGTAGCTGGGTCGACGAGCTCCCAAGTGTCTTATGGGCACTTCTAACGACTCCAAAGAAGCGATTGGCGTAACACCATTCCAGCTGGTGTATGGAGGTGAAGTAGTGGTCCTCGTGAAGGTTGGAGTAGAATATGACCGGGTGCAACTCTACGATGAGGGAAATACCGAGTGGACTTTAATGGAAATCGACTTGGTGGATAAAAGTCGAGCGGCAACTATAAACCCTTGTCTCCGTCAACGGTCGAGAGGTGACCTTAAACCCTTGTCGCCATCAATGGTCGAGTGACGACCTTAAACCCTTATCTCCGTCAACGGTCGAGCGGCGACCTTAAACCCTTGTCGCCATCAACGGTTGAGCAGCTAACTTAAACCCTTGTCGCCATCAATGGTTGAGTGGCGACCTTAAACCCTTGTCTTTGTCAATGGTCTAGCGGTGACCTTAAACCCTTGTCTCCGTCAACGACCGAGCGACGACCTTAAACGCTTGTCTCCGTCAACGGTTGATCGACGACCTTAAACCCTAGTCTTTATCAACAGTCGAGTGGCGACCTTAAACCCTGGTCACCAGCAGAAGTTGAGCTGCGACCTTCAACTCGGAACTGATCGATCAACTATAAAATCAAATAACCCATTGATGATAAGAAGATCATCAAACTACACTTGGGGACATAAATGACTCAGTTTCGCTCTGGTTGGCATGGCAGTGCGTGAACTAAATATAAGTCAAAACCAAAAATGTCGAATGACAAGAAAGGGACAAAGAAAAAATGGTTCGCCAAACGAACGATCATTCATTGATACTTTAAAAAAATTATAGAAGAAAAACTCACACGAGCAAGCTCACTCAAGAAAATTAAAATGTCATCGGGCAACGACTCAGTTAGCTTGTCTCGGCTAATAATCTTGCTTGTCAGAGCGGTAGGTAGGTAGCCGCCTTCCTTCAGTTGATCGAGAGTCCCGTCGATAGCAAGGTCAAATAGACGAAGTGCCCGATCGGTGACCTTATCGTTAAAAACGTCCGAGCAGATGTAGGCCTGCTTCATGAGATTGAAACTGCTCGACTCAGCTTCCTGATAACTCTCTAAGGCCGCCCGAGAGGCCTTCAACTCTTCCTTCAACTTGGCCAGCTCTTTATCTTTAGCGTCAAGCTAGGTCTTTGCGTTGGTCTGCTCGGCCGATCGTCTATCTTGCTCGACCTTCAATATAGCCTTAGCCTTTTTTAGGTTTTGGATCAACACTTGAAACTCCTTATTTTTGATCTCTAAGTTCTCGATGGCCCAGAGCTTCCTGGTGTTGGCCAAATTGAGTTTGAACTCGAAGGAGCTGACCTGTTTATCAAGTTGAGCCAATTGTGTAGCCTACTCAGTGCCTTTGCTCTTCTCCGCCTCCAGTTGCTCGGAGCTTTTACTCAGATCAGCTCTTAATTGAGCCATCTCAGTACTCATTTGCTCCAACTATGCCTAGGAAGCAAATGATTGGCCGCTCGGTGCCTGCAGCTGCTTGACTTTCTACTCCAAAAATATGAGCCTTTGGCACATGGTCAGGTTCTCTACCCAATACTGTGAGGAAGTAAAAAATTTTTTATTAGGGACAAGCGGCGATGAATAGTAACTTGTAAAATACTTACCCGAGTAGACATCTGTGTATGACTATCGGCAAGCGCTCCTGGAGGCATGACCATTGCACGGGCTTGTGCGCTGGCCCATATTTGTGCTAGCAGCCCCTGGATAATTATTTGGTGCTCCGGGGCTTGGGATTCAGCGCTGTCAGAGTCGCGCCACTTGTTTGTAGGTAGATGGATGACCGCCGTTATGCGGCGTTGGTCACTCAGAGCAGACGGGGTTGAGGTTGCTCTGCAAGCCGACCGAGACGTTGATGCCGGCCGAATGCTAGACTTCTGAGTCTTTGGCGGTGGAGGTGGTATGAAAGTGACCAGTGGTGTACAGACTATTCTTTGTGGCAGTCCGGACAAAGACGACGCCCGATCGGATGAAAATGAAGTATGTGGGACGACCGTCGCTTGCTCAGGCACAGGGGTGGATGTTTCGCCCCACTCAAATGAAAGACGTGGGCTGGTCCTAGTTGGAGTCTGTAGTGGAGGTAGTAGATCGGGTGACAATCTCCACGCGACGTCTCTTTCGGCTTATCAACGACTCCCTGGAAGAAGCCGATTCCGAGCCCTCGATGACTGGAATTACTAGAAGACGCTCAGGCGGGGGATTCACTGCGACAATCACTTCACCTCCAACCATATGGCTTTCTACTCGGCCGCCCCCTTGAGCTGGGGCTATACGTGCATGCAACATGACTTGAACTGCAAAGGAAAAAGAGAAATCAAGTAGATTCAAAAGTTAGACTAAGATGGAGCATACCTAAGCTGGACGGAAGCCTTGTACGGATCGGGCTCAGGCCGAACACGTAGAGGACACCCTCCAGCAACAACTTGTGTATATGATATTTTTGACCGACCAAGTTGGAAGATGCATAAAGGTAGTTCGAACAACTCTTGTATTTCTTGAGCTCTGGAGGGTTTAGCACCTCTAATTACCACCTAGTTGGGAAGTTCGGCCGCTTAGGAAAGCGAACAAAGAAGTAGTAGTCCTTCTAATACTTGTTGGAGGACGACATCTTGTCAAAGAAGACTAGGTCCACTCGGGCTTGGAAGAGAAAAGTCCCCGGCTCGGACAATTTGGGATAATAGAAATAGTGAAAGAGCCGAGGAGTAAAGGGAATGTCGTGCAGCGAAATAAAATGATGACCCCGTACAACAGTCGAAAGGAGTTCGACACTAGTTGATGGAGAGAAATACAAAAATATTTACAAATGGCAGAGAAAAAAAGGTAAATCGGGAACTGCAAACCGGCAGTAAAGAAGCATACAAAATTTGGAGGCAGCTCGTTCAGGGGTCAAAAGTCGAAGGAAGACCGATTTGATAATCAGAGGGAATTTTAAAGGAAGCTCTCAAACTCTCAGCATCACCTCTATCGAACCTGGACTCGATAGACGTGTACCATAGCCCAGGGATGGAGACAGGAGGTTGAGAAGAGCTTGCCATCAGAAATGAACGTCGATGAGAAACAATGAAGAAGTTCAATTGAAAGAAAAGACACTAAGAAAAATGAACAGATCCGGTTGAAGGGTACAAAGAGCTTACTAGAGGAAGGGTATAGAGAGTCTACTAGAGAGATCGCCACAAGGGCCTGAAGAGCATAGTGTCACTGGAAAATTTGAAAACGGAGACGCAGAATGAGGAAGGTGATGACGCACGCGAGGTATATAAACCTCACGGTCGATCAACCTCAGTCATCTGATCTAAAGCTGCGGAAACCTAGAAGAAGATCCCATCATTGATTTTGAAAAGGTGCACGCCTCATTGCGAGAGAATATTCGCCTATCACATTGAGCGTGTGGTAGCAGTGAGGAACACGTGTCCTTCGATCATCGGATAACATTTAATGAGCTTAATTAAAAAGATATGGCCGCGTGCTCGGCCATAACTATCAGAGATTTATACGGTCTTCAAGAAATTTGGATGACATCTGCCAAGATTGAACTCGCCCGAGGACACGTAAGGAAAGGAAAACATGTGTCAAGTGTTGCTGCTCAACATCTCGATCGACGCAAAGAAGGGGTTACATGGCTGAACCCAGCAACGACAAAATGAAGCTGAGCTGCATTGGCTTGTGGGCTGATCAGTGATTACAGACCAAGCACAATCCGATCGGACACTGTAACATTTGGGCTGAACATGCCTCAGAGTCGCCGAAGACACTTCTTGTCCAGTCAGTCGAACTTGTAGCCTCCTTCGATTAGACTTGAAGGGGAGGCTTATGATGCGGCGATAAGGAGGAGCCTACCTGGCACAAGTCAATTGCCACGGTGCAGGTCAAAGTCAAGGCGGTCAACACCAGGACAGGGCTAAGCCACACCTGAGCGGGAAGCGACTCATCGGCCGGTTGGAGGGATCATTGTCCGGTCGGCCATCTGAGTAAACTAGTGTCTGGTCAACCCGATCGACAGGAAAGCAAGCTGAGCGGGCTAGGAGCCCGAGGCGAACGAGCCACCCGTCCGACTCGAGGTATGGCGTTGACATTGTGCACATAATGAACCGATAAAATAATAAAAGATGGATAATTAATAAGGGAAAGAGAAAACAAAAGAGAACACTCCATCTATTATTAAATGAGAAGAAACCAAGACAAAGGTACTTTCTATCGGTAATTAATATCATTAAGACAGGGGAAGATGGAGGGTCACTAAGAAAGGTATAAAAGAGTATGCCAGGTATAAAGAAAGGTAAGATGAATCTCTGTCCTTAGTGCTTTCACTTTCTTTTTCTTCTATTTCTAACTTGAGCGTCAAAGGGTCAACGCCAAAGAATCCTTCCCTAGTTTTGATTTTGTTTGCAGAGAGAAATGAGGTCTTCATGCAGTCAATAGAACTGTCACCTCCCTGACTTTTCAACTTCACGACTTCGGATAGGATCACTAATATTTTTGATCAATCATTCATTTAAAAAAAATTAATTTATTAGATTTAAAATTACATTATTACCTGAAAACTTAAGCCATTACAGTCTTGTTTTTGAAGCATTGGACACGTCATTTTTATCTACCATGATAGTTGGACTTCAAAAATGCATTTGTTATAATGAAAGACATTTCAATATACAATTAGATTAGGTGAAGTGACATGTAAGAACAAATTAAACATGTATACTTAATATTGTTAGATCCAATGAACTAGTTAAAGGGGTAAATAATCTGTAATAAAAGTTAACTATTTCTTTTACCTTTGAACTTATAAGGGCACACTAATTATTTAAAAATAAATAATAAAAATATAGAGTAAGAGATTCAAAATTTTTACTTGATTTATAATCGAAAAATTGCTAATCTAAGATAATAACAACTCACTAAAAGATCTCCTTCTTCAATAAGGTCAGAGATAGAGAAACTCCTTGTAATAATTGGAAGCTCAGACTTTGACAGAACACAATTAAAAATGAATGTACAAGTGTTATAAACTCTTAACTTTGATGTACTATTTATAGTTCATTGGTCGAAATGACTATTTTGTTGATGTAGTAATTTGAGACATCGATTGACTGGGGCCACCTCGAAACGGATGAAGTTTTCCAATGTTCGACTGATATGGTTGAATGGAGGCGTCTAGTTCTAATGGAGACACATCAGTTCAATCGGAGGCATCTTAGATCGACTGACATGGAATCTGTTACTTATCTCTTTGCCAATGGTTTACAACTGTTTAGAGGCATCTTGAACCACGTCTTAGATCGACTGACATGGATTCCATTACTTGTCTCTTTGCGAACGGTCTCCAATTGTTTAGAGGCGTCTTGAACCATCGGAGATGCCTTAAGTCCACTGCATGAGAGGCGCCTTGGACCCATCAGAGGTGCCTCAGATCTTCACTTCAACAGGGTGCCTCCAGTTGATTGGAGGCGCCTTAGGATGGTCACTCTTCGTACGTGGTCAACTTCCGAGTTGACGATCATCACTCTTCGTACTTTTGGGTGATAATCCAACCATTCCGAGTTGAACTCACCTGAACCAAACTTCGACTTTTTCCTAGAGCAAACTTCCTTCCGACTTCTCGTCCTCGAATGCGTCGTGCACGCCCTCCTTGCTCCATCAACATACTCTTCTGTAGCTCTTTGTTCCTCCGATGTACCGAGTCTGTCGACTTCCTTCTCATACCATTCTTCTCACTCGCTATATTTTCTGCTTGATTTCTTATATTTTTAAGTCCCTATATAGTTAGATATAAGGTATCAAATCGACCTGGTCTAATTTAACTCGGTTCATCAATATTAAAATTAATCTGGTACTTACAAATATCACATGGAGTGTTGTTATTAGCGGGTACATAATTGGGTCCACATACAACATATTGAATTTGTCTCCTCACGTGTTGCATGCAGTAGCCACCAGCCATGAATAAAGTACTAGTGTACTATAGTGCCCTTAATTGTAGGGCACAATATTTTGGACAAATGAATTTTGTCACCATGCAAACTAATTATTATACAAGAAACAAAGAATAATAAGGCATGGCAATGTAAACAATTGTACTTTTATTGGGATATTACATAGAACTACTAGCTAACTTTGCACCGTAGAATTCGTAAGAAAAGTAGTGAACTAATAACTCGTCTCCTTTCATCCTTCGCCGTTTATGTTCATCATCCAAGTAAACATATCAAAAATCTACGTGATTAATGAGTGTTGCCAACTCAAACCCTAATAATTTTGGTTTGTTAAAGTAGGTTTCCTATCAAAGTGTATAGTTCATAGAGATTTTTCTTTAAATTTTGAAAGTATATATATATATATATAGTTTGTCTTGTTGGGAGATTATTAGTGCAATCATTTCTGGGTCAAGGTTGATCAGTTTGACTAAGCTCGAGTGAATTGGAACTTAAGTTTTGATGTTTAGATAATATGTTTAGAAAAATATCTGAAAGAGGTTAAGTAGGTTAAGATTGACCGGATACTTGACGATGTGCGAAAAGAAAGTCCAAGTGGGTCAAGAAGGACTGCACGTTAGCAAAGGAAAATCCTAACTATGGTTAGGCAAGGGAAAGTCCAAGTAACTCAAGGGGGACTACACGTTAGCAAAGGAAAGTCTTAATTACCATTAGGCAAAGGGAAGTCCAAGTGGGTCAAGAGGAACCGCATATTGGCAAAAGAAAGTGCTAACTGTGGTTATGAAAAGGGAAGTCTAAGTAGGTCAAGAAGGACCACATGTTAGCAAAAAAAGTTCTAACTCGATGGTTAGGTAAAGGAAAGTCTAAGTGGATCAAGGAGGACTGCACGTTGGCAAGAGGAAAGTTCTAATTGAGGTTAGGTAGAGGAAAATTCAAGTGGGTCAAGGAGGACCACAGTTAGGACTTTCCTTTGCCAACGTGTGGTCCTCCTTTACCCACTTGGACTTCCCTTTGACTAACCCAGTTAGGATTTTTCTTTACCAATGTGCAGTCCTTCTTGATCCACTTGGACTTTCCCATACCTGTCAACATGCGGTCCTCCTTGATCCACTTGGACTTTTCTTTGCCTAACCATTGAGTTAGAATTTTATCTTTAGCCAATGTCCTAACTCGGAGGTTAGGCAAGACAAAATCCTAACTCGAGGGTTAGGTAAAGGGAAGTCCAAATAGGTCAAGGAGGACCTTACATTAACAAAGAAAAATCCTAACTCAAGGGTTAGGCAAAGGAAAGTCCAAGTGGGTCAAGGATGACTGCACGTTGGCAAGAGGAAAGCCCTAACTGTAGTTAGGCAGAGAAAAATCTAAGTGGATCAAGGAGGACCACACTTGATAATTGGAAGTTCAATAGAAAGTTGGCAAAGTCCAAGTGGATCAAAAGTTGGCTAGACACTTGATGGGAAAGTCCCAACAAGTCACAGTTGACCGAAGGTTGGGCAAGGGAACTCTACACTTGGATTAAGCAAGTCAGGGTTGGGCAATCGATTGGGTAATTAATTGGAACAAAGTCAATTATCAGCTGATCGATTGAGAGCTGTCTGTCTCGAGAGAGGAGAAAGATGAATCGATTAGCCAATCGATTAAGCCTTCACCAATCGATTTGGGGCATAAATCGCCAGCACAAAGAGGTGCTGAATCGATTGGCCAATCGACTCAGCCATTTAATCGATTAGGCAATCGATTGTGGAGTTATTTTTATCGTGAGGAGTTTAATGAATTGGAAGAAATTCACGAGTAAATAGTGAGCTTCGTAATCGATCAGGTGATCGATTGAACTCAATTAATCGTTTAGGTAATCGATTAGGAGAAGCAGAAAATAACCGTTGCAAGCTTTTCATGGTTGAATTTGTTCGGATCTTACATGAAAGTCGATCAGTGCTAAGGTCAATTGATTGGGAGCCCTAATCTACGAGATAAAAGGCATTTCTTCGAAGGATTCAAAAAATCTTCTTCTCCACTATTCACCGTCGGTTCTTGGAAGACTCCGAGAGAAGTGATGCTGCATTTTCGAGTCTACAAGCGGTATTTTAAGCAATAAGAGATCAAGAAATCAAGGTTTTCATTTGTATTGTGTATTTACATCTTATTTTCATTGTATTCTTGTATGTGAGCTTGTATGAGATTTCTCTACCTCCTGATTATTTTCGAGAATGAGTGTTCTTCATAGTGGAGTGTATGCACTGTGTGGATCCTTGGATTAGTCACCTTAAAGAGATGGATACCAAGTAAATCTTAGTATTAGCATTGCTTTAGGTTTTTCATTGTAAATAATCATTAATAAATTGATTGGAGCTAATCACCCCCTCTAATTTCTAGAGTGCCCTAACATATATGCCATTAAACATAAGCTATAATTAATATTATGTTTAATATCATTCATCAAGCTTAATTAATTATTCTTGTATTGTTTATAATTCTGATTTAACTTTTATTGTTTATGCCAAATTGTCCACAAATAACAAACAATTTTAAACACAATTTTTAGAAAAAAAATCATCTTTTATAATTACAAAAATATTACAGACAAGTCTCGGTGTGATGCGGTGTTAAAGTAATCAGGAGAGAACTAAAATTGAATCGAGATTGATCCTATCTGAAGGCGATGAGATGACGTGCTAGTTCCGGCAATTGAAGAACGACAAGCTTCCTAAGATCTGGAGGAACTCTTCGATGACCCTGCACACACTCCGACGATCCAACAAAACGTTAGTGACCTAAGAATGGGGTGGGAATTCCTAGCTATGCCCTTCGACGCTCAAGTCAGTTCCTCGCCTGAAGGTGGTGGAAGAAGAAGAAGAACAGTAGTAGAAAGATGCAAATGCTTGTGTTTGCGTACCTCACCAACGGAAAGGATTTTCCTTTTTAAACCACCTCACATAACCTCTGCGATCATGAGGTGATCCCTGGTTTGTTAGAGTTTGTTAGAAGATGAGAAAAGTACAACCTGGACTTTGTGTAATAATCATTTAAGAAATCTTTTTTCTACCCCAGATGTACCATCTTTGTCGTTTATGAGTTGCATCCTTGATATGATGACATATGCAGAAGAGTATATGGCTGTAACCATTTAACGAACGAAGAAACTTCAAGAGAACAAGTTTGCCAGGCTGTCATAAGGTTGTCAATTGCTTGTTTGTTTAGATATATACTGGCCGATCATTAAGCCCGTCATATCTTGAGAATGCCCCCTTCTTCTTCTGTTAAATATATCTCGGTCGGTCTTGCATTAAGAATATATCTCTGTCGGTCATGTATTAAGAAAACCTTATGTTGAATATATTTCGGCCGATCATGCATTAAGAATACCTTTTGTTGAATATATATCGACCGGTGATATATTAAGAATATATCTCGGCTGGTCATACATTAAGAATATCTTATGTTGAATATATCTCGGCCGGTGATGCATTAAGAATATATCTCAGCCGGTCATGCATTAAGAATACCTTATTTTGAATATATCTCAGCCGGTGATGCATTAAGAATATATCTCGACCGGTTATGCATTAAAAATATATCTCAGCCAGTCTTGCATTAAGAATATATTTCAACCGGTCATGTATTAAGAATACCTTATGTTGAATATATCTCGGCAGGTGATACATTAAGAATATATCTCGACCGATCATGTATTAAGAATACCTGTGTGATGCCAAGTGCTTTTACGCTCACTAGGTCTACATTGCCTGGTCGAGCGCACACAGAGAGTATCTCACTCGATCGACCGTTGCTCTATCGATCATATGTTAAGAACTTTGTATGATGTTAAGTGCTTTTACGTTAGCCCAGTCTACATTACCCGGTCGAGCACACACAGAGAGTATCTCGCTCGATCGACCTTCGCTCGGTTAATCATATATATGTTAAGAGCTCTGTATGATATTAAGTGCTTTTACACTCGCCTGTTCTACATTACCCGGTCGAGCACACATAGAGAATATCTCTCTAATCGACCTTTGCTCGGTCGTATATTATGACCTAACTAAGGCTAAACATCTCTGGGCCTTGCCGACTTTTCCCGTCTGGTCCTATGCAAGAAACTCATGCTTGATCAATTTCAGGCATCAACTCATCCTCTTAAATACCTATTCCACTACCTTGCCGAGTGGAAGATCCATCAACATATATTTTTCAAGTTTCTTCTGTCTCTAAACTTTTGTACCTCTATCATGAAATCAGCTAAAGCTTGGGCTTTGATGGTCGTTCGGGGTTGGTACTGTATATCATATTCGCTAAGTTCGGTTGTCCATTTAATCAATCTTCCGGACGCCTCTGGATTGATAAGTACTCGACCTAATGTACTATTTGTTAATACTATAATTAAATGTGATAAAAAAATAAGGACGCAACCTTCGAGCAGCCAAGACCAATCCATAGACCAACTTCTCGAGTGTAGTATAACGACACTCTGCTCCTTTTAATAAATGACTTAAAACTAAACAGGTTGTTACTCTTTCCCCTCTTGTCTCACTAATACTGAGCTAACAGTATGTTCATTAGCTGACAAGTAAATCCACAAAGTTTCACTCACAATTGGCTTAGCTAATATAGGAAGAGTAGAGAGATAATTTTTTAGCTCCTCAAATACCTTGTTATAGTTCTCATTCCATTGGAATTTGGTTGCTCAATGCAATACTTTGAAGAAGGGAAGACGTCGATCGACCGACCGAGAAATGAAGCGAGATAAAGCGGTAATTTGACCAATTAGTTTTTGTGCCTCCTTCAAATTTCGTGGAGGGGCCATATCTTGTAATGCTCAGACTTTGCTGGGATTATCTTCTATTCCTCGCTTAGTCACCATGTAACCAAGAAATTTTCCACTTCTAGCTCTGGACAAACATTTGTTAGGGTTAAGCCTCAACCCTTACTGCCTTAAAGTTTTACAAGTTTCTTCTATATTTGCACATAAATTTATGGCTTGGAGGGATTTAAGGAGAATATCATCCACATAAACCACCAGGTTCTACCCAATTTGCTTTTTAAAGACTTTATTCATAAGTCTTTGATAAGTAACTCCTACATTCTTTAATCCAAAAGGCATAATATTATAACAGTAAGTGCCTTCAGCAGTTATGAAGATAACTTTTTCTTGATCATCCTTAGCGAGAGGAACTTGATGATATCCTTAATAGGTATTTAGCATACATATAAATTCACAGCAAGCAGTAGAATCTACCACTTGATCAATTCGAGGCAATGAGTAATAATCCTTTGGGCAAGCTTTATTAAGATCCCTAAAATCAATACATACTCTCCATTTGTTTCTAGGTTTAGAGACCAAAACAACATTAATCAGCCAGCTTGGAAATTGCACTTCCAGGATATATCCTATTTCTAAAAGCTTGTCTACTTCTTTTTTAATGATTTTGTTCTGGTCATCCCCAAAATCTCTCTTCTCCTACTTGACCGGACAAACATCAAGGTAGACATGCAATATATGCTCCATGACAACAAGAGATATGTCGATTACCTCTTTGGGTGTCTAGGCAAATACATCACTGTTATTCATCAAACAATTCACCAGCTCAGTTTTAAGGTCGGGATTTAGGTTGGCAACTATGTACGTGATTGCTTCCGATCGACCAGCCTGAATTTATACTTTCCCCTTTTCTTCATATACTAGGACGGGTGACTTCTCTTGAATGACATTGACTTCCATTCTTTGAATTTTTTGAGCGGCAGTAGGTTCTGTTTTTATTATCTCCACATAACACTTACGAGTCACTAGTTGATTATCTTTAACTTCTCCCACTTGATCATCTATGGGGAATTTTATCTTCTAGTAGAAACTTGAAACGATAACCTAGAATTCATTCAAGGTTGATTGACCCAAAATGACGTTGTATCAAAGGGTACATTCACAATCATAAAAATCGATCAGCGTGCCCTCATCAAGGGTTCTTCTTCGAGAGATATAGCCAATTTGATTTGGTCCAGTGGTTGAACTTCATTCCCGGTGAACCCATATAAAGGAGTTGACATAGGCTGAAGCTTGCTCGGGTCAATCTGCAACTGATCAAAAGCCTGTTTGAAAATGATATTGACAGAACTACTTGTATCACTGAAAGTGCAAGAGATATTATAATTGGCTATTACAACCTTGGTTATCAATGCATCATCAAGGGATACTTCTACCCCCTCTAGATCTTTGGGTCCGAAGTTTATCTCTGGCCCGACCGCTTGTTCAATGTTGGACCCAACCTCATGGATGACCAAACGCTGAGCATGTAACTTTCTTGCTCGATTAGAGTCACCATCAGTGGGCCTTCTAGCTATCATATGAATATTACCCCCGGGGGCAATATTGCGATTCTCCTCTTGTCGAGCTGATGATTGTTCTGGTTGTGCCTGAGCGGGTTCTTGGGCTTGCTCGATCAGGATTTGTAAAATTCCCGATTGTGGCCCGGTCGCCTGGTATTCAATCTTGAGCGAGCTATTCTATCTTTGATACAGTCGACATTTTGGGGCTGGTGAACACCAATGATATCTAGGATTACCTTCTTGCTGATTTTGCAGTGCATAACATTCCTCTGTACTCTAGGTAGTTAATTGATGATACGTGCACCATTTTTGTTGGATTTCTCGAGGAACTCCCGAATGTTGTACGGCTTGAGGCCTTAGTTTAGGCTGATGATGTTGAGGATCCGCCTGAGGTCCTTTAGACGGAGGAGCAGGTTCTATAGGGTGCTCGGGGGCAGGCATAGGTGAGATCACCTCCTTCTTTCAAGCAGCTTGAGTTTCTTCCAGATTAATAAATTAAGTTTCTCTTTCAATTAATAAATCAAAGTTGACTGGAGGCTTTCTAGCCAAATCCTTGAAAAAGTCATTATCATTAAGCCCCTGAGAAAAAGCATTTACTAGAATCTCTGTGGTAGCTGTAGCAACATCCATAGCCACCTGATTGAACCTTTTAATGTAGGCTCGAATGGACTCCTTAGGCCCTTGTTTGAGTGAGAAGAGGCTCTAAGGAGTTTTATGATATCGCCGATTACTAGAAAAGTGGTGAAGAAATACCTTATAGAAATCCTTGAATAAGCAAATGGAATTATCTGGTAATCATTTGAGTCATTGTTGAGCTGCGCCACCGAAGGTGGTGAGGAACATCCAGCATTTTACACCATCTATTAATTGCTGAAGAAGGGCGGTTTGCTCAAACTTGAGGAGATGATCTTCCGGATCAATCGTTCCCAAATATTCTCCAATATTTAAGTTCTAATATCGTTTGGATAATGGATCATCCAATACCCTTTGAGAGAACAGGGTAGCAATCCGTTCAGGAGAACTGCCGCTAGCTACAACCTTGCCTTTATATCGATCTCATACGAGCACTTCTCTAGAAGACTCTTGAGGGATTACACCTTGGCCCCTCTGTTTTAAGGGTGTGTGAAAAAGTACTCTATGACGTCGATCTAGTAAGAGAGGTGCAGGGAGTAAGCGAGTCCGATCCTCTTCTAGCCTCTCCCTTTGAAGAGTATTAGTCGATACTTTTGGATTGGGTGGTGGTTGCATACCTCCCATATTAGCTTGTTATTGTTGAATCAATTTTTGCGCTCTTGCATTGATGAGTATCTCTAGATTTTCTTGTGTTAAGGTTACGATATTGAGTTTTCCCGTCTCTTCCATCATAAAGCTTCAGATTCAGGTGATTTTTTTCACAGACGATGCCAAATTTGATCATGTCTGAAGGCGATGAGATGGCGCACTAGCTCTGGTAACTGAAGAATGACGAGCTTCCTAAGATCTGGAGGAACTCTCCGATCACCCTGTGCACACTTCGACGATCCAACAAAACGTTAGTGACCTAAGACCGGGATAAGAATCCCTGGCTAGGCCCTCCGATGCTCAAGTCAGTTCCTCGCCTGAAGGTGGAAGAAGAAGAAGAAGAACAGTAGTAGAAAGATGCAAGTGCTTGTGCTTGCGTACCCGACCAACGGAGAGGATTTCCTTTTTTATATCGCTTCACATAACTTCCGTGATCATGAGGTGATCCTCAGTTTGTTAGAGTTTGTTAGAAGATGAGCAAAGTACAACATAGACTTTGTGTAATAATCCTTTTAAGGAATCTTTTTACTACCCCAGATGTACCCTCTTTATCGTTTATGAGTTGCATCCTTGATATTATGACATATGTAGAAGAGTATATGGCTGTAACCATTTAACGAATGAAGAAACTTCGAGAGAATATGTTTGCCAGGCTGTCATAAGGTTGTCAACTATTTATTTGTTTAGATATATACTAGTCGATCATTAAGCTCGTCGTATCTTGAGAATGCCCCCTTCTTCTTCTGTTGAATATATCTCAGCCGATCTAGCATTAAGAATATATTTCGGCCGGTCATGTATTAAGAATATCTTATGTTGAATATATGTTGGCCAGTGATGCATTAAGAATATATCTCGGCGGATCATACATTAAGAATACCTTATGTTGAATATATCTCGGTCGGTGATGCATTAAGAATATATCTCGGCTGGTTATGCATTAAGAATACCTTATGTTGAATATATCTCGGCCGGTGATGCATTAAGAATATATCTTGGTCGGTTATGCATTAAGAATATCTTATGTTGAATATATCTCGGCCGGTGATGCATTAAGAATATATCTTGGTCGGTTATGCATTAAGAATACCTTATGTTGAATATATCTCAGCTGGTGATGCATTAAGAATATATCTCGGCCGGTCATGAATTAAGAATATATCTCGGCTGGTCTTGCATTAATAATATATTTTGGCCGGTCATGTATTAAGAATACCTTATGTTGAATATATCTCGGCTGATGATACATTAAGAATATATTTCGGCCGGTCAAGCATTAAGAATACTTGAGTTATGCCAAGTGCTTTTACGCTCACTTGGTCTACATTGCCCGGTTGAGCGCACACAAAGAGTATCTTGCTCGGTCGACCTTCGCTTTGTTGATCATATGTTAAGAACTCTATATGATGTTAAGTGCTTTTATGCTCGCTTAGTCTACATTGCCCGGTCGAGCACACATAGAAAGTATCTCTCTCGGTTGACCTTCACTCAGTTGATCATATGTTAGAACTCTGTATGATGTTAAGTGCTTTTATGCTCGCCCGGTCTACATTACTCGATCGAGCACACATAGAGAATATCTTTCATAGTCGACCTTCGCTCGGTTGTATATTACGACCTAACTAAGGCTAAGCATCTTTGGGCCCTGCCGACTTTTTCCGTTTGGTCATATGCAAGGAAACTCATGCTCAATCAAGTTCAGGCATCAACTTAACCTCACAACTTTAGCTTTCACTTTACCTGAAAGGCTCACTCATCATAACCCATATCAGGGATGATTTTTTTTACAAAATAAAAAATAATATTAAATTGGGTATAGTTAAAAGGATGTTTCATTTTTTTAATCATTTTTATCAAAAGAGTGCTACTCTTTACTGTTTAATCATGTATATTTACCCTCATCTCCTTTAGTATTAAATTTAAACTAATCGAATGCATCATAGCAACTATGATTTTATAGTTGCTATAATGTATACTTAATCTATTAAAAAATATTTACATTATAGTATCTATAAAATTATAATTGTTACACATGTAGATTCAATCTTGTTGGAGTAGTTATTGTTTCGTAATTACTACAACTATAGATTTAACATGCTTACGTAACATTCATATTGTAACAGTTATAACGTGTCTAATTGATTTAAAATTTAGGTAGGATATGATAATAAGAATAATATTAGAAGGCAAGAGAATAAATGTAATGACTGAATAGTGGAAACGGAAGCCCTTTTGAGAGAAAAAATGAAAAAGGGCACTCCTTTAATAATTAAAAAAAATAGAGAGTTCTTTTAATTTTTACCTTATTATGTGATACAAAAGGTGATAACGCTTATTTCATATGTCCTCAACTATTTGTCCCAAAATGTTATGGAAGGGAGATAAATCATACTATCAAATGACCTCTTAAATAGAAGCAACTTATTTCCTACTAAGAATGAATTAAAAAAAAATTCTGATCTTGTCCGTGTGATGCACCATCCGAGTATCCTATTAAATTCATATATGGATTTCTCATTTATTGAAAAATATTTGAATGAAATAGGCCATGACAATCACGTGGTTTACGCTTTTGAGAGTTGGGACACTACAAACAAATTCACGGGAAGTAGTCGATTGAATGCATGATTGCCCCTTTCTTTTTTTGTCTGGAGGTTATAATTTAGATGTGAAAGTTACACATTGGTTTAATAATCGAGAAAGTTTGATGTCAATGGCTGTCGATTCTTATTTCGAATCTCTTCTGTGTGTCGCTTTCTCGATCACACATATGCTAACGACTTGTTCGATTCGGTAATGTGTAACAATATAGATAGGTAGATGGGAAAGACATATCGTAAAAAAATAAATTATCAAATTTTTAAATATTTTACATAAATGCAAATATAATTAAGTTTTTTTTTTAAAAAAATAATATTGTTTGTAAATACGATAGGATTAAAAAGGAAGAAAAAGAAAGGGGGGAATTGAGGGAAACAGTTGAAATAAATGTTTTACAATTCATCAGCAATGGAAGATCTTGATTCCAAAGCTTAATGATTCGAGCTCTTATTGAGGAATTGAAGAAGAAGAAGAGGAAAATGGAGATGGAAGCAGAGGAGATCGAGGAGAGAGCATTGAATCCAGTTATTTGTTGAGGGGAAAAGCGAAAGATTTGACCTTTGTTTTGATCGATTGCTTTTTTTGCTGCGCGCCGTCAGAGATGTGGAAAATTAGGGTTTCGGGAATGCGAGGGGAGAGAGCTTTAGTAGTACTCCCACAGGAATGGTTCTTCGATGGGGAAATCGGTCCCGATCGAGGACGAGCAGCGGAACCCTTCTTCTCTCAGGTCGAGGAACAACAGATCCGGGAGGTCGAACACCTCATCGTCGTCGGCTGGGGCGGCGGCGGCGTCCTGGCTCGAGGGGGTCGCTGGCGAATCTGAGAGCGGCGGCAGCGCGAGCGCGGCGGCGGCGAGCGCGGCGGCGGCCTGGATGTCCTTGGGGGAGGCGGTGGCGGGGCGGGGGAGCGCGGCGGCGAGCTCGGGGAAGTTGAGGTGGGCGGATCGGCCCTTGATGGTCATGGCGGCGACGTCGTGCGCGCGCGCCGCCATCTCGGCGGTGGGGAACGTCCCCAGCCAAATCCGCGACTTCTTGCGGGGCTCCCGGATCTCCGAGACCCACTTGCCCCAGTTCCTCATCCGCACGCCGCGGTACGCCGGGTGCTTCCCGTCCTTCCTCCGCTTGTTGGTTTCTCCGACGACTGCGGCGGCGGGGGCCTCCCGCTTATTGGATCTGGCGCCCCTGGATGGCGGCGGCGGAGTGGCATTGGGACAACAGGAGGTAGTCACGGAGGACAAGGAGGAGGACGACGACGAGGAGGTGATGGTGGAGGAGGCTCCGCTCTCGTGGACGTCGGGAAGAAGCATCATCTCTGCTTCCGTCGAAGGAGGAGGACGAAGCTTGAGAAGACGATGCGAAATGGCGGGTGGCTTAAATAGTAGTTGCGTGATGGTGCTTTTTTCTGATTTTTTTTCTTTTTTTTAAAAAGGGAAATAATCAATAAGAAAATTTAAAAAACATAAACCATGGGCGGTGGAATGACTAGTTTGACTGTCATCAGTTGGCTTTGTTTACCTCGGCGGAAAGGGGAACGGAATGGAAGAAAATAACAAGGAACTCAAAGGAACGGCAGCAGCTGGGACCACAGTCTCGCCCAAATCAAACGGTTCCTGCCAATTGCCCCAAACAACCTCGTCATCCCGATCGACCTCACCGATTGACAATTATTTTGAAAGTTGACTCAACGAGAAAAGCCCTTTCTTCTTGTACATTTGAATATATTTGAGAAAAATATCAAATTAATTCTAGGTCTCTTATATAATTGTAATAAAAAATAATTACTATTTATATCAAGTATTTTTTATAGTTCATTTTCACATTGTATGAATGGAGATAAATTATAAGATCAATTTATAAGTGACCGCTAATTGACTAGGAATAAAAGAGATTTGTTTTTTCAAGATATGTATCTATCTATAATTAATTCCTTGTCCTATTATATAGTAGAAATTCTCTTATATAAAAATAAAAGAAACATATAAAATTATACAAAGTATAAGGGTAATTAAATTAATAAATCATATCATTAAACTCTCAGAAAGAATAATTATTAAAAAAAATTAAGGATGGATGTCACGATGATTGAAATCAATTTAGATTTATATCTGAGAGGTTGACAATAAAAGTTATAGCAAGAATGAAAGCAAAACTTACTTATGGTATCGTTGACCTAGAAAAGCTTATGATAGAGTTTTAAGGAAAATTATATGGAAAATGTTAAAAAAAGAAAGGTGTTAGTATAACGTATATTGAACTAATTAATAAATAATTAGAATATGTATGAGGATATAATGACATGAGTGAAGACTTTGAACTGATTAACCGAAGCATTTTTCATAAAGATAGGTTACATTAAGAATCAACTTTAAGTCCCTATCTTAGTGGAAAGTGCTAGAAGTGATAGGTTTCATACTTAGTAGAGTAAAACAAGATATATGAAATTTAAGTTTAGTAATATTATATATAATAAGACAATTGTTAGAATAGGAAATGACGAGTGATTTGTAACAGAGTTTAACGTATTTATGATTATTTTTATAAAAGATAGAGAATTGAGATTTGTCTTACATAGAATATAATCGGAATGATTGAAAGTAGGAGAGCGTCAAGTATTCTTTGTGAAAGGAAAATTTTACAAAACAACAATTAGATCTGCTATGCTATATAGAACTGAATGTTGGGCTATGACAAGATGAGGATATTAAAGTGAATGTGCAGGCATACAAGGATGAACAAGATAAGAAATGAAAATATTAGAGAAAAAGTCCGAGTTGCACCTATTAAGGAAAATTTCATGAGACAAGTCTTAGATGGTACGAACATATACTTAAACGACCAATAAATAAACCAGTTAGGCGATGTAAAACTATATCAAATGTTTATATCAAACGAGTAAAAGGAACATAAAAAAGTTAATAATAATAAAATAAGATAAAATTTATTTAAATATAAATGATGATATTACAGAGATGAGGATGTTAAAGTGGATGTATGGACATACGAGGATGGACAAGATAAGAAATGAGAGCATTAGAGAGAAAGTCAGAGTTGCATTTATTGAGGAAAAACTCCGAGAGATACGTTTAAGATGGTATGGACATGTACTTAGATGCTCCAGTTAGAAGATGTGAAACTATGATAAACATGCATATCAAACGAGGAAGAGGAAGATCAAAAAAGACTTGTTTAGCAACAATAAACAAGATAAAATTTATTTAAATATAGATGATGATATAATAGGAGATAGAGCTCAATGACGTAAAAGGATTCATAGAACCGACCCTACCTAGTGGGAAAAAGCTTCGTTACGTTGTTGTTATTATATAAATGATGATATAATAAGAGAAAGTGCATGCATATAAAAGGATCCTCTATATAGCTGACCTTATTCCTCCCTATAGCTGACCTTATCTAGGATAAGATTATGTTGTTATTATTATTATTGTTAATCTGATTGTAGCTGTTGATCAATTAGCAAGCAAAGAAGATCCAAGCTCTTGATCAATTAGCTAGCAAAGAAGATCCATTTTCTGTAGAGGTCTTCGTATGAATCAATATGGAAGTGGTATTAGTTTGTCCTTAGCTAAATCACTTTTTCATACAAGACGATTCCATTGTTAATTAGGTAAGAGTCTAAATTTTTTGTGTGCTTCAGTGCCAATTTTGACCAATGAGATAGGTGTGGTTGTTTAGCTGGAAGAGGCAAGCAAAAGCCAATAAGTAAAGGGCCAGCTAATATAATATAAGAGGCTCCCGGTGGGATAGTTTTATCTGTATTGCAAAAACTTATTCCTACTTTTCGAATTTCGTGATTACAAGACCACACGAGAATAATTTTTTTTTACTCGTCTGAGCTGCTTTTACCTTATTTTTTTAACATATATATATATATATATATATATATATATATATTTTAATATTATATTACCATAGGACAAGCAAAGCAAAGGCGCTGTAAACTAAACACAACTTACAATCTCATGCTTATTCTTGAACTGGCTGGAAGCTCCCCAAACTGCCACGAATGCATAGCCGACGTTGGTTTGTTAAGCACCCCTCTCTATTCTTGATCGTATGTCTTTTCACTTCATTGTCTATTTTTCAGGTCTGTACAATATTTTTTAGCTCTGATATATCTTACAACGCACAAGTCCTAGCTACTTTCTTACCAGTTTTTGCTTATATAATTTGCAGGAACTTGCACATCAATTCCTACATTACATAACTAATGGTAATTCGTTTCATTTTAAGTTGTAATTCCCGACTGTGATCCTTGAAGGATCGAAAACGCGATAGAAAGGGTGATGAATATTACTCGTTTAAAAACCTTTTATTTTTATATCGATTCGTAAAATAAATAAATATCAAAGTAGTAGCAGAATATAAAAGCAAAATCAATACAGATGACTCAAGTCATTACTTGATTCGGATCCTATATCGACTTCTACTCTAAGACTCATGATCCTTGATCGCGCCATTGCAAAATTCACTATAATTCTTCTTCTTGCATCTTTTGAAAAGAAACAATTCGTACAATAAAAAGGAAGATAGTAACATACTATTATCTTCTTGTAAATAATACAAGCTAAAAATAAAAATATACTGACAAAGAGTAAAAGATGAAGCTCATCGGTACTTCTTAGCGTAGTAGCTTGCACATGTAGTTTTGAGGCACAAAATAGTAGAAGCATGAGCAGAGGATTGTACAGAAGGAGTTGTTCTCTCGATGCTGATCTCGAGGTCCTTTTATAAGCCTCGTTCGGTCAACTGATACTTTTGGTCGACCGATCACCCTATCAGTCGACGGAACATGCTCACTTCCTTCTTTGCTGAGATCAGATCTTCGCGCAATTAATGCACATTTATTGATCGGTCGATTGATCCTTGGGTTCGGTCGACCGAACCACTTTATTCTAAGTTTGCTGAGATTCGATCTTCCAGTTTGTTTGCCAAAATAGGTTCTGTCTACTTATCCTTAGGTTCGGTCGACCGATCCACTTTGAATGACAAAAGTGCTCTGCTAGACCAGACACTATGCCATGTCAACTTGGTTCAGTCGACCGATTCTCCTGTTCGGTAGACCAATCCACCTGGATTCTGCAAAATAGAGTTAGTTTACACAGTAGTATAAAATATCCCTACAACACAAAGTTAGCACAGTAGTAATGCATGAACAGTAAGACCTATCTTGATCTCAACTTAGAAACCTACTAGTTTTTCAATTGGATCAGCGACCTAGGGTTTGTCCCTTCCAGAGACACGACCTCCCCGTCACTCCACTCTAGTTTTTTACCTCAACTTACCTGCCAAATATTTGGTCCTCCAGACTTGTTTGGACTTTCTCTGCTCAGTGTCTGATCTCCTGATCCACTAAAACTTTTTCTGTAATACTAAATTAGCTAACAATAATAATAGTAATGCAAATACTATGGTAAAACTAAACTTAGATTTACCAAGATCTGTTGGTCCAGTCGACCACGCATCAACCTTGCATGGAGTTTACTCTTCGAAGACTTCCTGTTACCTAAGGTTATCTCCTCTTAGGGTTTCCATCACCCGACTTCACTCACTAAGACCTAAGGTTACCTCCCCCTAGGGTTTTCACCACCTGCCTTCACTCACTAAGACCTAAGGTTACCTCCCACTAGAGTTTTCACCGCCTGACTTCACTCACCAGGACCTAGGATTACCTCTACCCTGGGTTTTCACCACCTGACTTCACTCACCAAGACCTAAGGTTAACCTCCCACTAGATTTTTCACCACATGGCTTCACTCACCAGGAACTAAGGTTTTCACCACTTGGCTTCACTCACTAGAACTCAGCATCAAAACGACCCGCCAGGGATTTGATATCGGATCCTCCATACCTACTGAATCTTCCTACTTGGTTTCCATGATTTGCTGGGATTTCCCTTACCTAACAACAGTTAGGACTTCCCTTGCCTAACTGTAGTTAGGACTAATCACTCGGTAGACTTCTTACCCTACCCTTGCTGGTCATCCAGTCAACCTTAACCTGACTAGACTTCATTAAACATATTATTAACAAAATATCAAAACTTTGGAGTAGATTGCACCAACAATGCTAATATATATTAGAAGGATTTATGCTACAACGTACAAGGTCGACACCTGCTACAACTTCAGTAGCCACTTGGACAGTTAGCTACTACACGTTGTAGTAGCTACTTGGACGGTTTGCTGCTACACGATGTAGTAACTATTTGGACGGTTAGCTGCTACATGTTGTAGCAACTAAATGTCCAAGTAGTTACTACGTGTTAGTTACTTGATAAGTCATTTCATTTTAAGTTGTAATTCCTTCTATTCCTAATATATACTATTTATATGTGATTCTAAATGATCTATTTAATTAATATAAGGAAAAACATATGTTATTTTTATTAGACGTACACAAGTTAATCATTTTTAGACTGCTATACACCGATCCTTTAAGAGTAAACAAGATGCAATAAGAACTTTTGAAGCCTACAATGTACTATCTTAGAATGTTAAATTTTTTTAAATAAAATATAATTATTTAGTTATATAATTTGCAACAAACTTTTCAATTTTGGGAGCTTCAATTTTCCACATTTTATTCGATAGTAAGTCATTTCAATTTAAGTTATAATTGTAAGATCGTTGCATTAGGGGGGTGAATAACACTCACGGCTTCTCACTTTTTCAGAAAACACAATCTAGAGTAAAATGTGTAGTGGAAAGAAAGATAAAAGAGAAAGAAGAACACATAGGAACACAAGTTTTTTACTTGGTTTGGAGCTTGTGGCGACTCCTATTCTAAGACCCGTACGTGAGAGTGCTTTCGTTGGGCAATCACTAATCAATTGAAGGATACAAATACAATTTCAATTGAGTACAAGTAATTTGAATAATTAAAAGAAATATCGACATTTGGAGGAAGAGATCTTCAGTGTAGTTATCGTCGGAGCAGCTTTCGGGCGTCATAAAGACCTTTTCAGAGTAGCGCACAGAAGTGGAAGTTATTTTTTTTTATGAAAGGTAAATATATCATCAAGAAATGGTACAACAGAACATGTGGCCGAAGATAGCTATACGTTTTCGATGAAGTATCAAATCCGGTTAGGTATCTAAGGTGTGTAATCACATACATGCACGCGTACCCTCATGAGTAACATCCTCACAAAACTATCCTCCATCAATCCCTAATCATCAATACCATCGTCAACACCATCCCAGCACAGCAACACTCCTAGCCACACCATCCATCTGTAGTCAATGAGCCTCCTGATACTGTTGATCCAACTAAACCCAGCCATCGAGTCAAAACCACGCAGTGCCCATCCCCATTAATATCTGACTAGTCCACTGTCATATGGAAATATCTAAGTCATGCCTAGCCGCCCCTCCACTTGAACCTCCTGATGCTACTGATCCAACTGAACCTAGCTATTGAGTCAAAACCACGTAGTGCCCAAATAAGTAACAACTCTTTCAATCTCTTCTAGAGTTCTAATGGTATTTAAATAATCAACGTAAACAACATTGATAATAAATTCAAATTCAAATCTCTTAATAAAAACACATGGACAAATGGGATCATACATATAACTTTGTTTTATCAAATATTCACCAAGTCGATTATACCACATGAATCCAACTTGCTTCAAACAATCACTAGCTCTTCACTTCATATAAGGTATTGGTGTCGACAGCAAGAGATACAATGTGCAATATTAAACATCACTATTTCTTAGTTTGTTATCTTCGCATTTTAACTTTCATCCAATATCCAGTATCTGATTTGATTGTTAGAGGGGTCTCACCAAGGTACACCTTATTGGTGCAATCAACCTATAAGATTTTGATATTTGTTTAAAAAATATGTTTAATGGCATGTGGTCACAGTTGGTCAAATAACTTAGTCAAGAATAACCAAATAGGTGAGAAAATTCAAGTAAGTCAAAAGTGGCTAAATGCTTGAAAGTGAATGGTAAAGTCTAAGTAGTTAAGTTTGATAGGATGTTTGGTAATTTGGTGAGAAGTTTTGACAGGTTAAGGTTGACCTAGACAAATAAGAATATTTGATAAGTCAAGATGTCAAGATTAGATTTGATAAGTCAATATGTCAAGATTGACTTATGCAAGTGAGAAGTCCAGGTAGTCAATGGTGATCGAATGTCTATAAAGGAAAAATCTAGGCAAAGGAAAAAATCTAGATAGATCAAGTGCACCGAATGTCTAACAAGGGAAAAATTCAGGCAAATCAGGAGATCGGATGTTTGATAAGAGAAAAGTTCAGGAATGTCAAGGGACTAGAAATTAGGTAAAGAAAAAGTCCAGGCATATCAAAGTTAGTCGGATGCTTAGCAAAGAAAAAGTTCAAGCAAGTTAGGGGGATCGAATGTCTAGGAGTGAATGTCTAGGAAACCGAATGTCTAGCAAGGGAAAGACCAAGGGTTAAGGTTATCAAATGCTTAGCAAAAGCAAAACCCTAGGAGAGTAAATCTTAGGTAGTAAGAAGTTTTGGAGGAGTGAATTCCAAACAAGTGTAACCAATATGTTAGGTAGAGGAGTTTCAAATGATCAAAATAAAGTTTTTGATCTACTAAAATGTGGCTGGTATGTCAGGTAGAAGAGGTTCAGGCGATCGAAACAATGTTTTCGATCGACCGAACCATTCACCCCGTCTGTATACTAGTGAAGGGTAGTCGCGTTGTCGAACTTGGTCAAATGATCGTCGAGATCGGTTGCTCCATTGTACTCCCCGATCGTCAGCAGAGTATAATGCTTCAGCAGAGGGTCATTTAGGATCCCCTCCAAATATTTTTGATTGACCCGCTGGGGCAAGTCATCTTCCTTCAGCGCTTTTCCCTTTCGTGCATCTCGGATGGGCACCTCATCCAAAGAAGATTCCCGATCTCTATACGCTCGGCCTCTTACTTTTAGGGGAGCCCATGATAACACTCGGTTGAAGGGCATTGGCTTAGTATGGGTATCCCCATAGGAGCCGATCGATCTCTTATTTGGCTCCCGAGCGAAAAGTTGATCAGGTCGATCTTCTCTTTCTCTTTCAGCCTATCGACCTGCTGCAGAGGCAGCAGGCTCATGCGTTGGCCGATCAGCCAACGCCTGTTGTTGTTGCTCCAATATCTTCGTCACTCGAGCTTATATTAGTGCATCGAAATCCTCTTGCGTCAGCATCACTGTTGTGAGTCGTCTAACGTCTTCCATTTTCTTATTCGGATACAGACCACGTTCCCACAGACAACACCAAATTGATCCTGTCTGAATGAAGGAAGCGAGAAAGTAGGGGATGGGGTGACTACCAACGGGATGAAAACCTCAATCCTGTAAAACAAAACCAAACCAGGGAAGGGGTCCCTGACGTTGGCCCTCTGACGCTCAAGTTAGAATCAAGAAGAAAAAAATGAGTATTTGAGAAATAGATGAATCTTACCTTTCCTCATACCTGGCGTACCCTTTTATACCTTTCTTTGTGATCATTCATCTACCCTTCTTTAATAATATTAATTGTTAGAGGAAAGTTTCTTTGTCTTGATTTCTGTACATTAATGATAAATGGAGTGTTCTTCTTGGTCTTGACTTCTTCATATTTAATGATGATAGACGAAGTGTTTTATTTTATTTTCTCGTCTCCTCCTGTGCAGTGTCATTCTTGCAACGGACAGGAAGTCTGAGCGGCTCACTTTCCTGCTAGATGGGTTGTCCGAGCGGCTTGTTTTCCTGCTGACTGATACAACCAACTACGGGTTGTCCATTCATCCGACCGACCCATGATGTCCATTTGTCTGACCGGCTGGGTGATCCATTCGGCCACTCATTTGTTGACCGGGATAACTAGACAACCAACTTTGGCCGAGAGGCTCTTTCCGTAAGTTCCAACGTTGACCGCCTTGACTCTAACCAACACCATGTCAATTGATCCGTGACATGTGGGCTCCCCTTTATCGCCGCATTAAGGTACTTACAATCTCCCCTTTTTTGATGTGAGAAATCTCAAGTTAAGTTAGAGTAAACCAAACAAAAATAATAAAAATTTTTGCAAGTCCAAAATATGTAAAAAAAATATACCTCAACCTAGATTTCACTTGTAAAATACGGTACCCAAATAATATTAAATAATAAGGCTATTTGACAAATAAATTTAACGAATTTTTTAGAAATTTTTAAGAATTTTATGGGATTTAATCGGAGCCCGTAGGGCGTATTTTGAGGGGATAAAATTATAGGCTTTGTAAAAGGTCTGTTTGGAATACCCGGAGGTGGGAATTGATTGAAGAATGAATCTAGGGTTTAATTTATGAATTCCTAAGTTATAAAATTATTCGTGTGCCCTAGCTCCCAAACCCGTCGATTTCCTCCTCCCCGAGCCCTCTCTCTCGCGTGATTTTCCACACCAAATCACCTTCTGATCTCAGCGCGAGATCGCGCCGCCGAGCCCTCCTTCCCTCTCCCTCTCACCTATCCCCGCAACCGTAGTCAGAGCCTCTCTCCCGACCTTGCTTTGCTGCCGACCACCGAGGCCCAATGCCACGCCAACTGCTGCTGACGCCGATCCCTTCATCTGCTGGCCTTTCCTCCTCACGCGAGCAGTGCAGCGACGATCCATCTCCCTCGCACGAGCACCGCGGACCACAGCCACCGATCCCCTTCTCTTCGGGCCATGCCCTAACTGATCCAGCAGGTGCGAATGGGTGTTTTGTCGGTATGATCGTGAGATGAATCGGAGGTTATACCTATTAGGGCATTGAGGTTTATGTTTTCTATCTTGTTCCTCTTATTCCTGTTGCAAATTTGGGTCTCCTCAAGCTAGTTGTGATGTAGTGGATAGATTTTTGGTGTAGGGTAATGGATTTATGTCGAATTCTTGCTCCTGTGATGGTTTTGTTTTCCTTGGGCAGATTTGATTGAGTGCACAGTCCTGTTTCAGGTGGCTTTAGGTTATGGAGTTGGGGGAAAGGGTTGTGAATCGATCTTGATGTAGTTAACAGTGTTGAACTTCTGATTTAGGGTGGGTTGTGGTGATGACTAGAACTTGGTATTGATATGCGATTTGTTGATGTTTTATGGATTCTTGTACAGATGTTTATTTGTTGCTTTTAGTCTTAATATACATCTGGATGTTGTGATTGAAATTGCTGCATTGGTATTGGTACCAGAATTGATGATAGAACTGGTTTTGAGATTGGTGTGAGTTTTTGGGTTCATGTCATGTGATGCGTTTAGATTTCTTTTCTTGGTTCCTGGGACCGATTTAGATGGTAAAGATTTAGTTGTTTTCTTTTCCTCTTTGATTTGCATTCATGCTTGAAGGGTTGCAATTTTGGACAGAAATGGTGGATGTGCCATGGCTTGTAGAATTCTTGTTCTTGGTGATGTTTGAGATTTTGGGCGCTTAAAGGATAGTGGAAATTTAAAGGTTGTTTTGGGTGAATCGAGGTTCATAGTTAGATTAGGATTTTTCCCTAATTAAGATGGGTTTGGGTTTAGCTAATTGTTGTTTATGAAATTAGCTAAATTACACATCACGTGATTTGTAGGACGTTGGTTTGAGACGAGCGTCATGACGTGGGTTTTAGTCTTATACGACTGACAATAAAGGCGGGTACTTCTTGCTTTGTTTCTTTTAGTACTTTGATCTTGGTGCATGAACTAATTTGGATAGAAAATTATTTTTACCTTGACTCCACTCTTATTTTTCCTGCGCTTGATACTTCTGCGTGATCTTTGAGATATTCGTTTCCATATCTATACAGTCTCTTGTTGTTGTCCATGATTAGTAGCAGATACTAGATATGATGTTTGTATGCTTTGACTGTTGATTATTTATGTACTATATTGAGCATGCTGGTTTCATGTAGCATACATAATTTTTTCTTATATTTGTATGATTATTGTTGCATTTGGCACATCATGTCATGACATGCATGTCAACGACCAATTCTCCCTTGCGGTCGAGAGAGTCGTTGACCAGGGCCGCATCCTCGGCCACTCGAGAGAGTGGTAGTTGGAGCTGATGCCGCTTGTCCTGTCGTGCCGCACTCGACCACTCATGGGTAGTGGTAGCTGGAGTTACGAGTAGCAGGGACCCGTCGCAGATGTAGCTAGTTAGCTACTATGCAACTGTCCCCTCGGCCACTCGAGAGGGTGGTAGCTGGAGTGGTGTACAGTTTGTCACTGACCCGGCCTCTCGACCATACAGGGGTCATGGTGCAGAGAGGTGGGCGGGAGTGACCATCCGTGCATACGCTGTTTGTTATTATACTTGTTTTGGCTGCAACTGTCTATATATGCTGTTATTGCTTACTTACTGCTGTTGTTCACATATGCTGATATGCTTACTTGTGTTGAGATATATTCTCATTGTAGATGTTTAGTCATTGGGAATTTGTATATACCTTGCTTATTACCTCTGTAGTTATGAGCAGTACTGTAGCGGATTAGTACCAGTTCTGACCTACTATACCTAGCCTAGGATATGGTTTCAGGTATGAGCATTTATTTTGATTCTATTGTAGTGTCTGCTATTTCTCTTATGAGACTGTATACTGTTGACACTCTCTACTTATATGTTATGTTCATGCACTATCTCTTCTCTTTACCCACTGAGTTCCAATACTCACCAACCCACAAAATGGTTTTCTTTAACCAGGTAACAGGTAGATGAGTCATGGACGCTTAGAGAGATGTCGGCTGCCAGTCCTGGGTCCTACGTCACACTCGAGGATAGTTTCTTTTTGGGTTTTGTTATCGTTTGGGTGGTATGTTGATTTTGTGTATTTTTACTTTTCAATAAGTCGATGTGAATTTTGGAGTCAATTCAAGTCTGGTGATTGCAGGTATTTTTGTTAGTGTCGTTGTTGGTCTTACGTTCGTATTAATTTGTGTTTTCCGCTGCGTTTATTTTGTTCCAGTCGTGTGGGCTGTTATTATATTACGTGGTTGTGTGTTTATTTCATTGTTGTCCAGTCGGGTAGGCTGAGTATATTAAATTGCGTGGTTATGTTGTTTCTATTGTGTATATATTCCAGTCGTATGTGGCTGTGTATATTTTGTATGTAGTAATGCTTCAGATTGTCACCCGTACAGGGGAGATGTTGCCAGATTTTTGTCTGGCAGGGACTCCTCTACGGCGTGACATCACTAATTCTCTCCCTTTGATCACATTAAAATGGGGTTGTCCAAGAAATAGAATCTAAGGATAAATAAAACTGACTGATATCCAAAAGAATGAGCTTTTAAATTTTGTATAGAGATATTTTTGTTTCAATTTAAAAAGTAGTTTTAGACTTAAAAAATATTCTAAAAATTTTATAATAGTTGAACAAATATATTTAAAACAAATTTAAAATTTTTCACAAAAGATTAAAAATTAGTTTAAGAAGTAATAAATACATTTCAGCATAAATTCATATTTTTCACAAAAAATAATTAACAATAGTTATTAACCTCAAAAAATCATGAAATATTCTCTGAGAATGTATAATAGTAAACAATTTTCCAAAAAAATCAATTTTAGTGAATTGAATTTTTGAAAATTTTTCATGTTAAAAATTTATATTTTGATAAATAATTCATAGAAAATTCACCAACGTTAAATAAAAATTTAGGAAAATTTTCATAGATAAAGAAAAGGATAAAGTTTCACAAAAAAATAAATTTCATAAAAAAATAGCTCTGCAAGATATTTTTAAATCAAAGAGTACAAATTTTATTTAAAAAATTTATAGAGAAATAATACAATGGTTAAAAAAAAGTAAAAAATTTTAAGTAGATGAATACTGAAATTCTCTTTCTTTAAAAAAATTAATTTTAATTAATGTTTTTATCAAAATTATGTAGAACTTTTTATTTGATAATTTTAGGGAAGAATATGAAATCAAAATAAAAGTAACACATGCATAATAATTTTTTAATTTAAGCATGATTTTAGAATTCAATATAGGTTCCTTCCAACTGGGTTAATCAAAATTTTTTTTAGAATATGTTTTTATGCTATTCTTCTAACTTGGCCCTTATGAAATCTAAAATGTCTATTAAGTCCTCGATCATATTTAAAATTTCTATTATTAGTATGTAGAAAATTTGAGCATGAATCATCTTTTTCAACATTTCAATTTTATCTTTTAATTTTATATTTTCATCTATTAGTTTTTCAAATTATTGTTTTAGGTGTGCATGTTCTTTCTTTGACTTTATATACTTTGTTCTCTTTTTATATAATGATTTACTTAGTATTTGCACAATTTTTAATAATTACTTTGGAGAAAGCTTAGTTACCCGACTTACCATATATTCATCGGTAGACGCTCCCCTTTCATTGCTGCTTTCTTCTGCAATGCCTCCCCTTTCATCGATGCTCTTGATGCTCATTTCTGAGGTGCTTTCATCGTCTTTCGATAGGTACTCAGCAATTAGCGTTGTTCCAGTAATCTCCTCTGATCCAGATGGTTTTGAAGACGAGTCGGTATCCATAGCATAATTAGATTCTTCTTTTGTTAATTTTTCATAGAGCTCCAAGAACTTTTCCCCAAGTTCTTTTACGCTTTGGTAGTTGCCGATTTTGTCGAGTACTTGAGCAGGAAGAACACTTAGTAGGTGGAACTTGGCCTTACCATTTTCTATGAATTTGTCACGCTGCTTCTAAGTCCAAAGATGCTCCTTGAGTTCTTTTCCATCTTTACTTTTGAGGGCATCAAAACCAAATTTCATAGAAAGCATTATATCAAAATCAATTTGAAAAAACACCTCCATTTTTTATTTCTAGTATGAGAACTCCCTCTCAAATATTGGTGGGTAGATGTTTGGTCTGACCATCTCTTTTGATTCGATCGGCGATTAGTCCTCCTGAAGCATCCTTGCTCTGATACCAATTTTTGGTCCCTTGGCGGCCGGCTAGAGGGGGGTGAATAGCCTGCCCAAAAATAAACAAACCTTTCTCGATCTTTACAGCTTGATTAAACTAATACTTGCATAAAAGAATTAATAAGCTAATTAAAGAAAGAAGAGGCACAATAAGAGTTACTTAATTTGCAATCAGGGGATTGCTAATTCAAGGAAGTTGAAAGCTCACTAAAATCTTCTCTAGGCAGAGAACCCTCTTACAGTAGTCAAATCTCACAACTATAAAGTTAAACTAAATTAGAATCAATTACAAGTGTTGTTTTTAGCTTCTAGGATTAGAGTTATATTTACAGCCCTGAACGGGGTGCCTGGAAGGATTCCGGGCACTCGGATTGTGCATTTCCAGCTCCCCCGGCACGAGTCGCCCAAGTAATCCGAGCGCCCTGAGCACAGTCAACCATAGGTTGACTTTTCATCCAGGGCTTTGTTCGCTTATAACTTGGCTGAACAGCGCAAGAGTCTGGATACGTGAGAGCTCAGTTCACTTAGAACTCGCTCGAACAAGTCGAGAGTCTTTGACACTTAGGCGTGAGGGCTTTGCTCGCTTATAACTTGGCTGAACGACTCAAGAGTCTAGAGGCATGAGACCTTAACTCACTTATAACTCGCCCGAATGGGTTGAGTGTCTTTGACACTTAGGTGCGAGGGCTTTGCTCACTTATAACTTAGTTGAATGGCGCAAGAATCTGGAATACTTAATAACTTTTCATTCAAATCTTCCTAGATTCTTGAAACAAATATTTATATAATTTATATGAATTCAATCATAAACTTACTAACCGGCCTGATAGGGCTGTGGATGGTTCGTGCTGCAGGGCCATTCCAAACTTCTCCCATTATCATCTTATAAATAATAAGATCCTGAATTGAGCTTCTAGATCACTTGATATGGTCCTCCCCAAGGGGCTTCTAATTTATTGACGTCGTCGGCTGTCTTAACACTTTTCGAGACTAGGTTGCCGACTTGGAAAGATCTGAAAATCACCCTTCTGCTATAGTTCTACTTCATCCTTTGTGATACACCATTAGCCAAATGATCGCTTTATTCCTGACTTCATCTATCAGGTCTAATTCCATAAGACACTACTCGAGTTTTTCTTCGTCGTTGAGCTGCATCCGATCAAACTCCACACCTATCTCGACTGGCACCACTGATCCCCTCCCCCCCTATACTAAGTGGAACGGGGTAATGCCGTGGCTTATCTAGGTGTGGTGCGGTAGACCCATAACACGCTCGATAGTTCATCAACCTAGCTTCATTATGTTGGTGCGGTTAGTACTAACGGTCTAACTCAAGTTTTATGAATGACAAAATAGGTTAAGTTAGTTTCATTGTTATCTAACACTCTGACCGAGTGTGCAGAAGAAGCCCAGATAGGTTAACGGGCTGACCTGATGTCTGGCAGGAAGCCCAGCTAGGTCGACGGGCTGACCGGATAACTGGCACGAAGTCCAAATGGGTCGACGGGCTAACCGGACATTTGGCACGAAGTCCAGCTGGGTAGACGGGCTGACCGAATAGCTGGCACGAAGTCCAGATGGGTCGAAGGGCTGATCGGACGTCTGGCAGGTAAGTGAAGGTAAGTCACTGGAGGGGAGTGACTGCGAGGATGCATTCCCGGGAAGGAAACATTAGGCGTCAATCCGACTTAGATCCATTTCGGATACCTAAGTCGAGATCGTGACTAGATTCTGGTCTCGAGGAGACGGAATCTAATTACTATTCTTTTTTGATCATAAATTGTGCTAACACTCTGTTTTGCAAGATATTTTGCATTTATACGTCAGACTAACATTTTCTTACAGGGAAATGAAGTTACTGGAAAATGGAGTCTGGACGCCCGGAATGCAAACTTTATCCCCAACGCACGTCGACACGTGGAGATCACTGACTGGCTAAGCTACGTCACATTCAGGATGCCCTGAAGGGATTTGGGCACTCCGAACCTCCTATATAAGGAGGGTGAAGGCTGAAGTAAAGGAACAACTTACGATCTGCTCTTCTGTGCTCCTGAGACGCTGCGAAAGCTCTCCACAAGTGCTATTCTTTTTCTATTTTTTTATTTTCAGCTTTCTTTTACTAAATAATTCCTGTACTGCATTTGTAATATTTCTTCGAATTATTAGTGATTCCCCAACGAAAGCACTCAACGAGTGTGGACCTTGGAGTAGGAGTCGACATAGGCTCCGAACCAAGTAAAAGATTACTTGTGTTAGCGTTGCTCTCTTTTTATTTTTCTTTTTCTGCTGCATGCTTACTCTACGATATTTTTAAATCGTTATTCACCCCTCCTCTAGCGAAACTCATCGATCCAATAAGTGGTATCAGAGCAGGTACTGCTATGATTTGGTGCAACCACCAATCAAACAGGGGTGAAATTCTTTTCTATTGGTTTGTTCATTCTTTTCTCCTTTTTTTTCGGCTTTTCGTAATATTCCAAATTGGTATTTTTACCCTTTTGGAATTTTTTTTATTGCAATTTAATCTGAATTGGTGCAACACCAATTCAGTTAATTTCTTTTATTTCATTCCGCACTGCTAATCCAAGTCCAAGTCTTGGGACCCTCGTCTATTTATTTAATTGTGTGCAGGTAAAAAAAAAAGTCTCAAGTTGAAGGGTTCAGTACAGTACGTCCTCCCCTATTTAATGGGGATGATTTCCCGTACTGGAAGAAGCGGATGGAGGTCTACCTGAAAACAAATTTCGACCAGTGGTTTAGCGTCACCAAAGGTTACAAGGTGCCGGTCGACAACTCCGGAATTCCATTGGACCCAGAACAGTGGTGTAAGATATTGAAAAATTTAATTAATAAGGTTATTTGGGAAATAGCCTTATAGAATTTTTCTAGAATTTTTAAAATTTTCTAGGAATTTTTCGGAGCTCGTATGACGGAGTTTGAGGGGACGAATTGACGGGTTCGGATAAAGCCTGTTTGGGATATCCGTTTAAGTGAAGAAATGTTTTGTTTATAAATACTTTTCTTTTAATTATTCATTCCCTAAACCTATCGCCGAACCCAAACATGTCTTCCCCGACTCTTCTCTCTTCTTCTCTAGCGGACGAATCGAACCCGACGGATCTTTGGCGATCGTCGACATCGCCGGAGGAGCACCTCGTCGGAGCTTGCCGGAGATCAATCAAGGAGGCCCGGATCATCCTGATATCCTCTTCTCAACCCTTCCCCAAGCCTTCCTCCTGCATTTGCCGACACAAAGGGAGCTGATTGCCGGCGTGAAGAGGCAATTAGGGCTCCAAGGGTAAGTATACGAAGCTTCTTTCTCGCTGTGGTTACGTTCTTGTTGCGATCCGTGCCCTAGATCCATCGCCGGTGCTTTGCCCCTTCGGATCACTTGTGCTAGATTTTCCTCTGATCAGATCTTGATCCTCATCTTCTTTGTGGCTGATTTAGGTCACAGATTGGAGATGTTGGGATCAGTGAGGTGTGCTTGAGCTGTCGGGCAGAGGCTAGAAGGGTTGTTGCTACTCGAAATATCATACTGGTTCCCCTGTACAAAAATTTTGTACAAGTCTTGAACATTTCCTAACAACCTATTATATTCTTTAGAAATTAAATTTGGAATTGCAAATAGAACTTAACATTATTGATTTCAAGTTCAACTTATCTGTTCTTAGAGGTTTAGACTTGGATCGCAAATGATGCTTAACAGTATTAATCCAAATCCATCCATGTTACAAAGTTGATTAAATATTTATTTCAAAGATCAGCTTCCAAGTTAAACATGGCGAGACACTATGCCTTCTTGGGTATGGGATCATCCACCACTTCCTAGGCAAAGCCTTTCAACGAAATTCAATATTTAATCTCCTTATAGTAACCCTAGGTTTAACCACTAAGAACAATCGAATCACAAGATCGAAAAACAAAAGAAACACAAAATTGAAACATAAATTCGATTGCCTAGAATCGTTAGCCTCTTGTGTTTGGTATTTCAAAAATCTGTACAAAGAAAACTAGTATGATGCGGAATAAGACAACTAGTTATACCATTCTTTGTTAACAAAAAACCTCTTGATCTTCTATTGTATTCCTCTCCTTCTCTTGGACGTCGTGTGGGCGACGATCTACCAAGAAGAAATCCACCAAATGTAACGCCCGAAAATTCTCAAAAGACTTTTATAAATATCCTAGTATTTTTCGGGAATTTTAGGATATTTTTACAGAATTTTTAGAGTAGCGGAAGTAGCAAAAACAAATAGAAATGTAAAATAACCTAAGCGGGAATTGAACCCGAGACCTAGCAAACTCTATGCCTTATAGGGTGACTCTAGTAACCAAGTGAACCCAGCAGGACCGTGTTGAAAGAAAAGGGAATCAATTATATTTATGTTGGAGTTGGGCCGAATTACTCACTTAATATAAATAGGGAAATAATTAAGTGAGGGTTTATTTTGGATCGGGATTCTTCCTCTCCTCACCCTCACGCCGCCTCTTCCTTCTCTTCCTCTCTCAGCGCACCAAGCCAAAGGGGCTAGGGTTCTATCCCAAGGGCTATAGGAGCACTTTCCGGCGACAACTCCGGTACGAGGACGCTTCCCCCTGTGAGAAGAACACATAGACGTAGGAGGATCGTCGAGAAGATCGTCTTTCCGGAAAACCTAGCGATCAGATCGTAAGGAAAACTAGCGCAGGATGTAAGAAACCCCTTACCTGCAGTATAAGTAGCTTTTCGTACGTTTTATGCATTAGTCTAGTCATGTGCAGAATTTTCAGTATATAGGGTGTGAATTAGCGCACACCAAGTGTTCGCTTTAATGCTTAGCTCAGTAAAATGCCCCTATAGGCATTCCAATAGTTTAGATAAATGTAGTAGAAGCATTTTATAGCACAGTTAGTCTTGCTACAACTTTTATGGGACTACGGTCCAATGGGTGGGCTCCCACAGTCGCCTCTAGGTTTAGATAACCTAGTTCTACGTTTAGACAACCTAGTAAAAGCAAGACAAGAATTATTAGCTTATGCTCAGTATTTTACTTTTAGCAGTGACACTGTACTGGACTAGATGTTCATTGGGTTGGGCTCCCATAGTCGTCCCTAGGTTTAGATAACCTAGTAAACTCTACTAGATTCGGAATTTGCAACCCCGGGTTTAGTTAGGGATGCGCGCACAACAAGTACAGTTGCCGGGCCCGTTAGTAGCATGATTATGTATTTTCATCTATTTATGATAAATAACTTTCAAAACTTCACAAAATAGTTTATGTGAATACAGAGCAGCTTAGCATCAGTTAGCAGTAGTGTAGCTCAGCTTTTATTTCAGTTTAGTTCTTATGGATCCATATGATGGTTTTATGCTTAGCTATGATTGCCATGTATCGTATGTGATTATGCCATGTTTTAGAATCCATGTTTAGCAATGTTCAGCATATATTTCAAATAGCATATTTTTAAAAGCATAAATTGCATCGAATGCATGTTTTGTGAGGTAGATGGTTTCTTACTAAGCTCCCAAGCTTACAGATACTTCTTTTCCTTATACTGCAGATAAAGGTAAAGGAAAGATGGACTAGCGGAGGTTGGAGGTCAGTGCTACAAAGATATGTGTGGGCAGGAACTTGGAATAAAGACCCTTGGGAACTAGCAAATTTAAAGAATTAGAACCTTTTGTTCTTTTAATGTTTATGCACCTTTAGAATGTTTAAGAATTCTGAATTGTGAAACCATGCTTATGCCATGCCTGGGACACTAGTTAGCTTATTGATGAGTAGTAAATCATGCATAATGTTAGTGAAGACCTATTACAATGTTCTCTAGGCATTTTAGGTTTATTATAGTGAGTTGTGTATGATCGAGCTCTGAAATCAGAGTTCTGTAGCGAAATCAGAAACTCCAATCGATCGACCGATCGATTGGAGGGACCTCAATCGATCGGTTGATCGATTGAGAGCTGATTTCCGTGAACAGTAAGCTCTGGAATCGATCAATAGATCGATCGAGGAATTAGCCTCGCGAACAGAGAGCTTCTGAATCGATCACTAGATCGATTGGTATAGCTGGATCGATCAGCCGATCGATCCATAACTTCTCTTGTGCACAGTAGCACGCTGAATCGATCACTGGATCGATTAGTCATAGCTGGATCGATCAGCCGATCGATCCATAAATTCTTCCGTGCACAGGAGCACGCTGAATCGATCAGGGGATCGATCAGATGACTCCAATCGATCAGCCGATCGATTGGAGTGTCTGATTTCAGCTGGAAGGGTCTCATTTCAGTCTTTTGAGCAAATAGAAAGTTGGATTCCTTCCCTAGTGTATGTATGTCAAAGGAAAGGTCTTTGAACCTAATCTTACAGGCTGTAATAGTCAGTAGCAGAGTAAGATTTTTTTTTAATAGCGCAAATTTCTGCACCTTATAGTTAGCACAACATAATGTGACGGTCCGGCCTCGCAGCCTAGTTAGTAGGAGGTGGGTCGTTACAGAGTGGTATCAGAGCAAAGTTCCATACTTTCTACACACACATCAGCATTGAACCTGCAGCTTCCAAGTAAGAACATCTCTCACTTTACTTATGTTTCTTGTTTCATGTTTAGAGATAACTAAAGCATGTTTGTTTATGATAGTATTTAACATGATAACAGTAATTACACAATTATGATTGTATTAGTTATGCATGTCCTCTATGTCTCTAGAAATGACCCGAGGACGCCCAGTTAGAAGGGCACCAGCCACTAAGCCCCAACACGAGGCAGGCAGTTCAGTGCCTCCTCCAGACCTTACAGCAGTAGTGACTCAGTTACAGCAGCAATTAGCTGAACAGCGGCAGGAAATCACCACTTTAAGGGCTAATCAGCAGAACACTCCCGCTGTCACTCCAGAGCCTAACTTGGCAACTCCAGTAGTGATAGAGGTTCCACCAGTCCAACCTGTAGCACCAGTAGCCCCGGCAGCAGGGGTAATGAGGGAAGCCTATCTGATCCAGTGGCAGAAGATCAAGCCAGAGAATTTCTCAGGCACCAGTGAACCATGGGATGCTCAAGCCTGGTTCAAAACACTGGAGAGTACGATGGAGCTTCTGGACTGGCCAGAACATGAGAAGGTGAAGTGCGCCTCTTTTTGTCTGACAGGAGACGCACGTATGTGGTGGGAGAAAGTTAAAGCGAAGCGCCCAGTGAATCAGATGACATGTGCTGACTTCGAAAAGGAATTCTTCGAGGAGTTCTTTCACATGCGGGTCACAAACCGCCACTACGACGAGTTCACTGAGTTTTGTCAGGGCAACCTTTCAGTTGAGGAGGCTGTGAGGAAATTCAACAGACTAGCTCGTCTATGCCCAGAACTAGTCAGCACTGAAAGGGAACGAGTCCGGTTGATGCTCAAGATGTTACAGCCGGAAATAGCAATGCATGTGGCCAGCGGTGTCCGTAGGCCGCAAACTACAGAAGAACTAGTGAGCAGTGCTTTAACCACCGAGCATTACCAGAACAGTATCAAGCAGCAGAAGCAAGTCCTCTCAGAGTCGAAAGGCCAAGGAGGCTCAGGTACTCAGAAATACGAGGGCCACAGCTCCCACGACTCTAACTGGAAAGGGAACTCCAGCAACAAACGCAAACTAGGGAGTTACCCAAAAGGAGGACCGGCTAGTAAATAGCCCAGCTATCCCAAGTGTTCCACTTGTGGAAAATTTCACCCAGGAGTTTGTCGCAAGGACACTCGAGGATGTTTCGAATGTGGCCAGGAAGGGCATATGGCTAAACAATGCCCAAACAAGACCAGCTTGCCTCCACCACAGCCGATTCAATACAAAGTCAAGCCAGCACAGTTGCATCAGATGCAGGCTGCTCTAGACGGTCCATACATCAGCTAGGGTAGATTAGAAGCCCCTTCAGCCACGACGAATGCGAGGATCTACTCACTCACCAGAGAGGACGTAGCGAATGCCTCGACAGTTGTTACAGGTCAGATTAGTATTTTACAGCAAAGTGCAACTGTCTTATTCGATACTGGGGCAACCCATTCTTATATATCCAGGACATTTTCCGAAAAGTTAGCGATACCTCCAGAGGTACTCAGTGGTCAGTTTCTGACAACACTACCTTCGGGAGAAATTATGGCATCCACGTACTGGCTCAGAGTAGTGCCAGTCATTATAGCAGACAGAGAACTCTTTTGTGATCTGATAGTGCTAGATATGACTGATTACGATGTCATTTTTGGAATGGACTTCCTGATCAGATACGGTGTCTCTATCGAGTGCCGTAAACAGAAAGTCATATTCCAACCTGAAGCAGGAGTACAATTTGAGTACAACGGAGAACCAAAGAGAAAAGCCAAGAAATTTCTCTCAGCTCTGAAAGCACAGAAATTGCTAAATTCAGGGTGTACGGGATTTTTAGCGCATGTAGTCAATACCAGTCAGGACAAGGACCAAAAGCTAGAAGAGGTCTGAGTTGTATGTGACTACCCAGCAGTCTTCCCTGAAGAGTTACCAGGCCTAGCACCAGACAGGGAGATTGAATTCGAGATAGAACTCATCCCTGGTACGAATCTCATCTCCAAAGCGCCCTATCACATGACCCCAGCAGAGCTGAAGGAACTTCAGGAGGAACTACAGGAGCTGCTTGACAAGGGCTTCATACACTCAAGTCACTCACCATGGGGAGCACCTGTATTGTTCTTGAAGAAGAAGGACGGGAGAATGCGCCTGTGTATAGACTACAGAGAACTGAATCAAGTCACGATCAAGAACAGGTATCCTCTTCCCAGAATAGATGACCTGTTTGATCAGCTAAAGGGAGCAACAGTGTTCTCTAAAATAGACCTCCGGTCAGGATATCACCAGGTTAGAGTTAAAGAAGATGATATACCCAAGACAGCCTTCAGGACCAGATACGGACATTATGAGTTCGTAGTCATGCCCTTTGGCGTGACAAACGCTCTAGCTACCTTTATGGACCTTATGAACAGAGTATTCAGAGAATACCTAGACAAATTTGTTATTGTGTTCATCGATGACATTCTTGTCTATTCAGAAACTCAGGAAGAACACACAGAGCACCTGAAGACAGTACTACAGATCCTTCAGCAGAACTAGCTGTCGCCAAGTTCACGAAGTGTGAATTCTGGCTCGATCAGGTGTCCTTTCTGGGTCACATCATCTCTAAGGATGGTATTATGGTAGACCCTAGAAAAATAGAGGCTGTGAGCAACTGGAAAAGACCTAAGAACATTAGTGAAATTAGAAGCTTTTTGGGA
Organism: Zingiber officinale; assembly: GCF_018446385.1. Taxonomy (NCBI): domain Eukaryota; kingdom Viridiplantae; phylum Streptophyta; class Magnoliopsida; order Zingiberales; family Zingiberaceae; genus Zingiber; species Zingiber officinale. Next base: position 80,740,974 of record NC_055995.1, read on the forward strand.
CTAGCAGGTTATTACAGAAAATTCGTAGAGGATTTCTCCAGGATAGCCTCCCCACTGACAGCTCTCACCAGGAAGAACAGAAAATTTCAGTGGACAGAGGACTGTGAGAACAGCTTCAACGAGCTAAAAAGAAGATTGACTAGTGCGCCCATTCTGACTCTACCAGAAAACACAGACAGCTTTGATATTTATAGTGATGCCTCTAAGTTGGGACTAGGAGCAGTACTGATGCAAAATGGCAAGGTGATCGCCTACGCCTCCAGACAACTCAAGGATTATGAGAGGAACTATCATACTCATGACCTTGAGCTTGCAGCAGTCGTCTTCGCTCTCAAAATTTGGAGACATTACTTGTATGGAGCTCAGTGTAGAGTGTATACAGATCATCAGAGTCTGAAGTACTTCTTCACTTAGAAGGATCTGAATATGCGACAACGCAGATGGCTCGAACTGGTCAAGGACTACGATATAGATGTCCTCTACCATCCAAGAAAAGCCAATAAGGTGGCAGATGCACTTAGCAGGAAGTCCAGTGCTACCTTACTATCCCTAGCAGCCATGTCATCGCCCCTACAGAGGGAGATAACAGATTTCAGTCTCGAACTTATAGTGGGACAGCTCTCTACTATGACATTAGAATCCACCTTGTTTGGTGACATCCAGACAGCTCAGGAGAAGGACCCTGAAATTCAGAAAATCAAGCAAGGGTTAGCAGAATCAGGAAGTGGAGAGTTCAGAGTGTCCGAAAGTGGGGTACTACATTTTGGTGACAGACTTTGTGTTCCCGATCAGGAGGAACTACGGAGGAAGATCCTAGACGAGACTCACAGGACTCCTTATGCGATGCATCCTGGCTCCACCAAGATGTACCAAGACCTAAAGAAACATTTTTGGTGGCCGTGGATGAAAAGAGACATCGCAAGATATGTCAGTACCTGTCTGACCTGCCAGAGGGTCAAGGCAGAACATCAGAGAGCAGGAGGAGTTCTGCAGCCTATTCAGATTCCAGAATGGAAGTGGGAGAATATTTCTATGGATTTCATAGTGGGATTACCCAGAACCACGAATGGTTTTGATGCCATCTGGGTAATAGTCGATAGATTGACTAAATCAGCCCACTTCCTAGCTATCAGGATATCCTACTCCATGGAACAGCTAGCTCAGTTGTATCTCAAGGAGATTGTTAGATTACATGGAGTCCCACGGACCATCATTTCAGACAGAGACAGCAGATTCACATCACACTACTAGGAGTGTGTACAGTCAGCGTTGGGCACTAAGTTAAAATTTAGCACAGCTTTCCATCCTCAGACAGATGGTCAGACGGAGCGGGTGAATCAGATACTCGAAGATATGCTCCGAGCGTGTGCCCTAGACTTTAAAGGAAGTTGGTGCAAATATCTAAGTTTAGCAGAATTTGCATACAACAATAGCTATCAGGCCACCATCGGCATGACACCTTACGAGGCTCTCTACGGGCGGAGGTGTGGATCTCCAATCTGCTGGTATGAAAGTGGTGAACAGAAAGAACTAGAACTTCAGACAGATCTAGTAGCAGATACCACAGCAGCTATACAGCAGATCCGCCAGAGGATAGAGACAGCTCAGAGCCGCCAGAAAGGCTACGCTGATACGTGGCGCAAACCCTTAGAGTTTTCAGTTGGGGATACAGTATTTCTCCGAGTGGCTCCCATGAAGGGAGTAATGCATTTTGGGAAGAAGGGCAAGCTAAGTCCCAGATAGAACTCCTTTTATATCATGGTTAAAAAAAGGGAAAGTTTTCTTAAAAATTAAAATATTTCTTTTAACATTATAGATATCTACAAATAAGGAAAGATATCTAATCTCTCTTTTAATCCTTTATAGAAAATCTATAAAAAGAAAGATTTTAAAATTAAAAACTCTCTTTTAAAACCATGTGAATAAAAATATAAAAGGAAAGATTTTATCAAAATTTTATTTTTAATAAAATTCCCTTTCCTTTCCTTACTTGGCCGACCACTTGCTTGGGCACCAAGCAAGGCTTGGCTGGCCCTAGCTTGAGCTCCAAGCTTGGCTTGGCTGGTCCCTTACTTGGGCTCCAAGCAAGGATAGGGGTTGGCCCCTAGCATGGGCTAAGAGGCTAGGCTTTGGGTGGATATAAGACTATTTATAAGAGGATACAATAGGGACTGAGAGGAGGAATTGATTTTGGTCTCTCAATGAGCTTGAGCTTCCCGTGTTCGCCCCGAACACCCAACTCAAGTTTATCAATAATAACTCATACCACTAAAGAGCTACTATTGAACTATCACACCAATCCCAAATTACATTATGGGCTCCTTCTTATTATGAGTGTGTTAATCTCCCTGTGTTTAAGATATCGAATGTCCATTAATTAAATGAGTTACTGACACTCACTTAATTAATATCTAGCTCCAAGAATAGTATCACTCAACTTCATTGTCATGTCGGACTAAGTCCACCTGTAGGGTTTACATGACAATTCTTATGAGCTCATCTTGGGAACATCATCAACCTAGATCACTAGGACACAGTTTCCTTTTATAACCAACAACACACCATATAAATAATATTTTTTCCCAACCTAGATCACTCAACTTCATTGTCATGTCGGGCCTTTTGATTTAACAGGCTAAATCTCACCCATTGATAAGTTAAAGAAATAAATACTAAGTATACGTGCTTGTTGTTATATCGGGATTAAGAGTACACACTTCCATAATAACTGAGGTTCTGTTCTTTTATGCAGTCAGTATAAAAAGAATAACCTTAAATGGTCCTGCTCAATACACTCATAGTGTACTATTATAATTTTATAGTCAAGATAAACTAACACCAAATTACATTACAACCACTTTAATGGTTTGTCTCATTCCATCTTGGTTGTGAGCTACTATTTATAAATTATAATGAAATGATAACATGATCTTCTGTGTGTCTCCTCACACCATGTTATCTACAATATAAATTAAATGAACAACTACACTTAGCATAAATGTAGAGATTTGACCAATGTGATTCTTATTTCAAAATAAATGTTTACAAAAAGCTAGACTTTTAATATACATTCTAACAATCTCCCACTTATACTAAAAGACTATGTTGCCCTAAAAGCTGGCATACATCTGATTCCCATCCCCTCAACATGTCGATCAAAAGCTTTCGCCGGAAGGGCCTTAGTGAAAGGATCTGCCAGGTTATCTACTGATGCAATCTTGATGACAACAACTTCTTCTCACTTTACGATGTCTCGTATCAGGTGGTACTTGCGCTCAATGTGTTTACTCGCCTTATGGGCTCATGGTTCCTTCGAGTTTGCTACTGCACCGCTATTATCATAATAAATTGTGATGATTTTAGGCAAACTAAGAATCACATCTAAGTCCATCAAAAAGTTCCTGAGCCATATAACTTCTTTGGCTGCCTCAGAGGCTGCCACATACTCAGCTTCCATGGTTGAGTCTGAAATGCATTTCTGCTTAACACTCCTCCATGGTATGACTCCATCTCCTAAAGTAAACACATAGCTTGATATAGACTTACTATTGTCCCTATCTGATTGGAAGTCAGAATCCGTGTAACCCACAGGGAGCAAATCATCTGCTTGGTATACCAGCATATAATCTCTAGTCCTTCTTAGGTATTTTAATATATGCTTTACGACAGTTCAATGTCCCTATCCTGGATTACTTTGAAATCTGCTAACCATGCCCACGGTAAAATAGATATTTGGTCTCGTGCACAACATAGCATACATTAGGCTTCCTACAGCTGAAGCATAAGGAACTGCCTTCATATCTTCTATCTCTTTTGATGTCTTCGGAGACATCTCTTTAGATAAAGATACTCCATGCCGAAAAGGTAGAAAACCTTTCTTGGAGTCTTGCATGCTAAAACGAGCTAGGATAGTATCGATATATGAAGCTTGGGATAAGCACAACATTCTTTTCTTGCGATCCCTTATTACTTTGATCATGAGAATATGTACGCATTCTCCAAAGTCCTTCATATCGAATTGTTTGGACAACCATACCCTTACTTTCGACAACACTTTGATATTGTTTCCAACTAACAAAATGTCATCTATGTATAGTACAAGAAATACCACCACGTTTCCATCACATTTCTTGTATACACAAGACTCATCCGGACACTGAATAAATCCATATGACTGGATTACTTTATTAAACTGGATGTTCCAAGATCTTGAAGCTTGCTTCAGTCCATAAATCGACCGATTGAGCTTGCATACTAGATGCTCTTTGCCCTTTGCAATAAACTCCTCTGGTTGCTTCATATGAATGTTTTCTTCAAGACTTCCGTTAAGGAAAGCTGTCTTGACATCCATTTGCCAAACCTCATAATCCATATGAGCAGCAATAGATAAGAGTATCCGGATAGAATTAAGCATAGCTTCCGGCGAAAAGGTTTCGTCATAATTGATTCCCTCTTTCTGAGTATACCCCTTCGCAACAAGCCTTGTTTTGAAGGTTTCCACCTTCCCGTCTGCCCCTCTTTTCCTTTTGTAGATCCATTTACATCCAATAGCTTTTACACTATTTGATGGTTCTACTAGCTCCCAGAATTTGTTAGAATACATAGATTCTATTTCTGAATTCATTGCTCTTTGCCAAGATGTTGCATCTTTATCTTGGAGTGCTTCGTCATATGTTCGGGGATCAGGTTCATGTTTACCTGGGATCAAGTCCAAAGATTCTCCTAAAAATATGAATCTCTCAGGTTGCCTTACAACCCTCCCACTACGACAAGACACTGTCTATAGTTGTGTATCATTTGTGATACGTGTTGCAGTTTCTTGTGATATTTCATCTTGCACTGTTGGTACTAAAGTAGACGTGTCCTCTCTGATTTCTTCTAGAACAATTTCACTTATGGGCTTGTGGTTTATTACATAGTCTTCTTCTAAAAATCGGGAATTCATGCTAACAATGACCTTTTGATCTTTAGGACTATAAAACAAACCACCTTTTGTTCCTTTGGGATAACCCATAAACAGGAAAACTTCTGTACGAGATTTCAACTTATTAGCATCTCCCTTCAGCACATGTGCTGGACTACCCCATATCTGAATATGACTCAGACTACGCCATTTCACAATTCCATGGGAGTATAAGGTACTGATTTAGAAGGTACCAGGTTTAGAATGTACACTGTAGTTTCTAAAGCATATCCCCAGAATGAATTTGGTAATTCTGAATAACTCATCATCGATCTAACCATTTCCATAAGAGTCATATTCCTTCGTTCTACCACACCATTCTATTGGGGTGTACCAGGTGCAGATAATTGGGATTGAATCCAACCTCTGATAAGTAATTCCTAAACTCTCCTGAGAGGTACTCGCCACCACGATTAGGCCATAGTGTCTTGATACTTTTACCGTGACGTTTCTCCACATCAACCTTATACTCTTTGAACTTATCAAAGCACTCAGACTTGCAGCGCAACAAGTAAATGTACCCATATCTCGAATAGTTGTCTATAAAAGAGACGAAATATTCGAAACCACCTCTCGCCTGGATAGTCATAGGTCCACACAAATCAGAATAAATCAATTTCAACACATCTTTTGCTCTATACCCCTTGGCCTTAAAAGGCCTCTTGGTCATTTTTCCTTCCAAGCAAGATTCACAAGGTGGAAAGTTTTCCAACACTAATTAACCCAAGAGTCCATTGGCTATTAACCTTTGAATCCTACTTAAGTTAATATGACCAAGTCTTAGATGCCAAAAATATGTTTGGTTCATTTTTGAAGGTTCCTTTATCTTATTAGAATTAGAGGATGTGTTATTAATTTTCATTTGTTGCTTTGTGGGAGTTATCAGATTTAGAGTATACAAATTGCCAACTAATGTACTAGAATAGATAATTACCCTATTTTTCTTGACAACCACTTTGTTATCAAAAGAAACAGTATATCCATCGAAAAATAGTTTAGAAACTGAAATTATATTCTTTCTAAAACTTAGTACATAAAGACAATATCTCAAAATTAAAGTTCTATTCCTATCGAATGATAAGTAGATGTCTCTCACTGCAATAGCCGCCACTTTCATAGCATTTCCCATGTAGACGGTTATCACTCCCTCATATAGTCGTCGAGTTTCCTGGAACCCCCGCAATGTATTGCAGACATGATTAGTGGCTCCAGTATCTACACACCAGGTACTGGTGGATAACACCGCTAAACATGTTTCAACTACTAGAGAATAAGATATACCTTTATTGTTCTCTTTCCTACGAGGACAGTCCGCCTTCCAATGTCCAGACTGCTTGCAAATAAAGCACTTGCCCTTCGGCTTCTTTATTCCTGCCTTAAGTCCAATACCTAGAGATCGATTTACTTTCTTTGCCAAGGCAGCTTGTTTCTTTTTCTTCTTCTTGCCTTTCGACTTAGATGTAGAAACATTTTCAGCAAAGTGAATTTGAGAATTATGACAAAATAGCCCTTCTGCTGCCTGAAGTTCTATCAGTAGTTCCGCCAATGAATAAATCCTTTTATTCATATTGTAGTTCAGGTGAAACTGCTCAAAACTTTTGGATAACGTTTGTAGAATAATATCGACATGGGTTTCCCCATCGATTTCAGCTCTAAGGATTTGTATCTCGTTCAAATAAGTCATCATCTTTAGGATATGATCCCTTACGGGTGTCCCCTCTGACATAGTGGCTGTCATTAAGTTTCTCATAGTCTCTTGCCTAGCAGTCGGATTCTGGTGTTCGAAGAGTTCCTTGAGATTTTGCATCATGTTATAGGCAGTGGGCATGGCCTGATGCTGATGTTGCAGCACATTTGACATTGAAGCCAAAATGTAACACCGCACCATCTTATCCACCTTGACCCATTTCCTATGATACTCAATCTCCTCTTCACTAGAATCACCATTAGGCACATTAGGGCAAACCTCCATCAGTATAAACTTATAGCCTTCAGCAATAAGGACAATGCCCAGGTTTCTTTTCCAATCTATATAGTTTAGACCAGTAAGTTTGTTCTCTTTCAGAATAATAGCCAGTGGGTTGAAAGTCATCCTAAGAATCACAAAATAGGTTTTGGTCAATACTTTAGAATTTAGAATAATATTGAGTCCTCAAATAATATTATTTAAATTCACTAACACCTCAAAACACCGTGAATTTTGTATGCCACGTTAGTGTGGACATATACAAATTCAAACATTTGTAAGAGGAGATTTTACCCATTAATTTTATTCTTGTCATCCTAACTTTATGACAAATAAAATTAATAGTTGGTATTCCTTTGGTCACACAAATAATAGCAGTGACTCCGATGGGGAGGATACTATTAAATGCACCAAAATGTATACCATTACTTGATACTTAGTCCATTAAATAGGGTTGTGCCCCTTCAGTTGGAGAAGATCACACGCTCCTAAATAATTTCCTATAACCATCCATAAAGGAAGTTTGATCTAGTGATCCGCAAACAAACTCATCCGATGTGGAGGGAGGCACTCAGAGCCAACGCACAAGTTTGTTTGCATCACTTACAAACCAGTAATATATACCGTGGAATTTATTTATAAATCCCTCTCCCACTTAGTTATTTAAGATGAGGATTTTATCATGCAAGCACACATCACATGCATACACACATCACAGTAAATAAAAAGTAATAAATATGAAAAAATAATTTTCCAACTATTATGACCTCTTCCATCACTGTCCTCCGTGTGCTGCCAACCCTAGCCGCTGCCATCTTTAGCCACCGCAATCGGGTCTAGTCATCGCATCTATCTTGCTTCTTATTTCACTGTGCCTCTGGTCCTCAAATAGTACCATGCCTTGCAAGGATACGATCTGCGACAAAAATAGAATTTTACATTTATCGATCCTATATTCCACAAAGGAATGTACATGTAATCTAGATCGAACAAAAAGTAAAATCCTAAAACTAATATAGCTCCTGTTGTATTTAATATATACAATCATGCACACACATAAAATGCTCTCGACATGTCCGAGGGTCCAATCACACACAAACACATTAGGGCCATAATAGTTGGATCTAGGATGCCTGCAACCACAGAGTTAATCTATTTGCACATCCTACTATTATCATGCCTAAAATAGGTATGACATGTGCATAATTAAATTGAAAAACCAAACACACAGAGGTAATATCCTAGCTCTGATACCAATTATTGGTTGCTACTCGGAATATCGTGCTGGTTCCCCTGTACAAAAATTTTGTACAAGTCCCGAACCTTTCCTAAGAACCTATTGTGTTCTTTAGAAATTAAATTTGGAATTGCAAACAGAACTTAACATTATTGATTCCAAGTTTAACTTATCTGTTCTTAAAGGTTTAGACTTGGATCGCAAATGATGCTTAACATTATTAATCCAAATCTACCCAGGTTACAAAGTTGATTAAATATTTATTTCAAAGATCGGCTTCCAGGTTAAACATGACGAGACACTAGGCCTTCTTGGGTATGGGATCATCCACCACTTCCTAGGAAAAGCCTTTCAATGAAATTCAATATTTAATCTCCTTATAGTAACCCTAGGTTTAACTACTAGGAACAATCGAATCACAAGATCGAAAAATAAAAGAAACACAAAATTGAAACATAAATTCGATTGCCTAGAATCGTTAGCCTCTTGTGTTTGGTATTTCAAAAATCCGTACAAAGAAAACTAGTATGATGCAGAATAAGACAACTAGTTATACCTTTCTTTGTTAACAAAAAACCTCTTGATCTTCTATTGTATTCCTCTCTTTCTCTTGGACGTCGTGTGGGCAACGATCTACCAAGAAGAAATCCACCAAAGCCTTCTTCTCTTCCTCCAAGCTCCGACCACTAAAGGGATCTAGACAAGAGGGCCTCCTTTCTCTTCTTCTTCTCCTCCTAGTAACCGACCACCAAAACTCCTAGTAGACTTGATGCCGCCGGCCACAATGTGGAAAACAAAAGGAGAAGAGTGAAAGGAAGAGGGTCGACCACCAAAGGAAAAGAGAGAGGAACAATAGAATAGAAGTTGTCTCCATGAAGGCACCCTTTACCTCTCTTTTATAATCCTTGGTGAATCCAAAAAAGGAAAGTTTTATAACAAAAAATAAAACTTCCTTTTCTATTCATGACATGGTCGGCCACCTCTTATTGAACAAACAAGGAATGATTTTAAACAAAAATTAAAATCTCTCTTTTAAAATATCCCTTTTGTGGTTAGCTATAAAAGGAATGTTTTATAAATTAAAATCTCTCTCTTTTAAATCCTATTATAGATATCTATAAAAGATAAGATTTTAAAAAATAAAACTCCTTTTATATCATGGTTACAAAAAGGAAAGTTTTCTTAAAAATTAAAATATCTCTTTTAACATTATAGATATCTATAAATAAGGAAAGATATCTAATCTCTCTTTTAATCCTTTGTAGAAAATCTATAAAAGAAAAGATTTTAAAATTAAAAACTCTCTTTTAAAACCATGTGGATAAAAACATAAAAGGAAATATTTTATCAAAATTTTATTTTAAATAAAATTCCCTTTCCTTTCCTTACTTGGCCGACCACTTGCTTGGGCACCAAGGAAGGCTTGGCCGGCCCTAGCTTGAGCTCCAAGCTTGGCTTGGCCGGCCCCTTGCTTGGGCTCCAAGCAAGGATAGGGGCCGACCCCTAGCATGGGCTAAGAGGCTAGGCTTTGGGTGGATATAAGACTATATATAAGAGGCTACAGTAGGGACCAAGAGGAGGAATTGATTTTGGTCTCCCAATGAGCTTGAGCTTCCCGTGTTCGCCCTGAACACCCAACTCAAGTTCATCAATAATAACTCATACCACTAAAGAGCTACTATTGAACTACCACACCAATGCCAAATTACATTATGAACTCCTTCTTATTATGAGTGTGTTAATCTCTCTGTGTTTAAGATATCGAATGCCCATTAATTAAATGAGTTATTGACACTCACTTAATTAATATCTAACTCCAAGAATAGTACCACTCAACTTCATTGTCATGTCGGACTAAGTCCACCTGCAGGGTTTACATGACAATCCTTATGAGCTCATCTTGGGAGCATCATCAACCTAGATCACTAGGACATAGTTTCCTTTTATAACCAACAACACACCATATAAATAATATTATTTCCCAACCTATCGGGCCTTTTGATTTAACGAGCTAAATCTCACCCATTGATAAGTCAAAGAAATAAATACTAAGTATACGTGCTTGTTGTTATATCAGGATTAAGAGTACACACTTCCATAATAACTGAGGTTCTATTTTTTTATGCAGTCGGTATAAAAAGAACAACCTCAAATGTTCCATAATAGTGTACTAGTGTAATTTTATAGTGAAGATATACTAACACCAAATTACACTACAACCACTCCAATAGTTTGTCCCATTCCATCTTGGTTGTGAGCTACTATTTATAATTTACAATGAATTGATAACATGATCTTTTGTGTGTCTCCTCATGCCATGTTATCTACAATATAAATTAAATGGATAACTACACTTAGCATAAATGTAGAGATTTGACCAATGTGATTCTTATTTCAAAATAAATATTTACAAAATGCTAGACTTTTAGTATACATTGTAACAGTTACTTGATTAGTGATCTTTCTGCTAGACCTCCTACTTGATTCGATTGATATTAGTGTAACGCCCCAGCTCGGGTGGGCCCCACCCGAACCGAACCGGGAACGCTACCTGAATTGTCCATCAGGTTGACGACTAGCTCCACAAACCACCGGAGGTCCTTTCAGCGTGCTTTGTCCTCACTCGCACGCACCCTGGAAAACTTTCCAGGAGGTCACCCATCCTCAGATTTCTCCAAGCCAAGCACGCTTAACTTTGGAGTTCTTTGAGTTTGGGCTTCCGAAAAGGAAGGTGCACCTTGGTGGTATGGATAGTACCATCTAACCTTTTAAGTCGTACTTAACTAGAATCTCAGAACTGGGGTATTACAATCACCCCTACTTAAAGACACAACGTCCTCGTTGTGTAACCACAAATCACACCATAGACAAATCCCAAAATCTCCCTCGCTAGGTGGTGCCCTGGGTGCTCCTGCCACAGGCGCACTCACGGTCGCAAGGTCGCTCTGATACCATCTGTAACGCCCCGGCTCGGGTGGGCCCCACCCGAACCGAACCAGGAACGTCCATCAGGTTGACGACTAGCTCCACAAACCACCGGAGGTCCTTTCAGCGTGCTTTGTCCTCACTCGCACGCACCCTGGAAAACTTTCCAGGAGGTCACCCATCCTCAGATTTCTCCAAGCCAAGCACGCTTAACTTCGGAGTTCTTTGAGTTTGGGCTTCCGAAAAGGAAGGTGCACCTTGGTGGTATGGATAGTACCATCTAACCTTTTAAGTCGTACTTAACTAGAATCTCAGAACCAGGGTATTACAAATGTAAAATACGGTGCCCAAATAATATCTAAATAATAAGGTTATTGGATAAATAATCTTATTGGATTTTTCAAGAATTTTCATAAATTTTCTGGGATTTAATTGGAGCCCGTATGACATACTTTAAGGGGATTAATTATTGGACAATGAAAAAGCCTCTTTGGAATACCCATTTAAGTGGGAGTTGATTTGGGAATGAACTTAGGCTTTAATTAATCTAACCTAGATTTTATTTTATTTTTATTTCTTTTCCTATTCTCCTCCCCGAATTCGCTCGAACTCTGCCCCTTTCCCCGATCTCCTCTCCCGAGCTCTCTCGCACGACCTCCTTTCCCCGACGCCGATGCCACAAGGGAGGTGATCGCCAGTCGTTCTTCTCCTCATCGCCGCCCATGCCCTAACTTCCCCTCTTCATTCGCCGCACACCTTCGTCCTCCTCTGTGCGCCGTCGCCCGACCAGGCTAGTGTCAGTCCTCTCTTCCGACGAGCCACAGCCGCCGACACCACTGCTCCCCCACACGATGCCGGATCGGTGATGCTGTTTTCGTCTCTGTCGCGAGGGTGAGCCTTTGGATTCCTCTCGATTTTGCCTGATGTCGCCGCCCTATTCGGTCGTGCCCTAGCTCCGGATTTCCGTTCCCATCACGTAGCCGGCAGTAGGATATCAAGGCTAGGAAGGGCACCAAATGACCGGGGGAGAGCTGATCCATCGCCGGCAACCCGATCCTCTTCCACCTCTGGCCACAAGGGCAAGAGATGCTGATCCACCGCTGCTTCCCTTTCTTTCTCCTGATCACCGAGAGCTCTTCTTGTTCCTGATTTCCAGCCAATCTTTGCTTTGCTTGGTGACACCATTGCCGATCGTGATTGAGAGAAGAGGGCAACCCGTAAGAGGAGATCTTGATTTTCTCGCAATAGCATCCGGGATCTTCATCGGGTGGTTGTAGATTTGGGTATGGATCCAATGTGCATTGCTGCAACCTGTGGATTTTTCACTAAATTGCTGTGGATCAGATTAAGGTAAGGCTATGAACTGATCTTGTATTTTATTATAGGGTAATTGATGGATTTCTTTGATTTGGTTGTTAGGTTAGAAGGTGATGGGGATGTGGGCAGCAGTAAGCATCACACCCGTGATTTTCAACAGTGGGTTGTTTCGTTCACAAGGAGCACTTCGAATGAGGTGAGTTATGTTTGGAGATCGGTTTGTAGTCTTGTGATGGATTGGTTGATTTTGGTTGATGGTGTGGGGTGGATATAGTTATGTATCCATTTCTGATTTAGATTTTAATCTATGGTATCTTGATTAACGAATAATTAGTTGTGTTGGTTGGATTGTCAGCTGTGGTAGTTAGAAATGGATTATGTGGAAGAATTATGCATGTTCGATTCATGATGTTTAGTTGTTGATGGAATTAAATTTGACTAGATAAGTTGGATGGGTAGATTATGCTTTCTTGGATTAAATGGAAGTATGTGAATAAAGGGGTTGAATCGGTTTAGGTTTGTTGATAGTTGATACATGGATTATAGATCCTTAGTTTTTCTTGTATCCTGTATTTGTAGGATCCGAGTTGGATGTGATCTTCTGGAGTTGTTGAAGACGGTTGACACGCACTACGTATAAAGGCGGGTATTTCTTGCTCTATCTCTTTAGCACATTGATCTTAGTGCATGAGCTATATGTTTAGTTGGCTACTATGTTTATCTTGACTCCACTCTTATTTGTCCTGCGTTTGATACTTCCACTCAAGCTTTGAGCTACTCGTTTCTGTATCTATACAGTCTCTCGTTGCTATTCATGATATTTAGCAGATACTATAGTACTAGGTCTTGGGTACTAGATACCAGACATTAGATAGTAGGTATTGGATATATGGACACCTGATACCATGTTTACATGCTTTGATTGCTGTTTATTTACACATCTTCATGTTGGTTTCATGTAGCATACATCTTTAGTTTATTTACACCTTGAGCATCTTGACTTCATTTACATTTACATTTATATATATGATGACTATTGCATTGTTCGCATCATGTCATTGCATGCATCGACCATGCCGCTTGTCCTGTCGTGCGCCCACTCGGCCACTCATGGGTAGTGGCGGTTGGAGTTGCGAGCAGCAGGGACCCCGTGCACGTAGCTATTCGGCTACTATGCAACTGTCCACTCGGTCACTCGAGAGTAGTGGCGGCTGGAGTGTCGTATAGTTGTCATCGATCCAGCCTCTCGACCATACTGGGGTCATGGTGCGGAGAGGTGGGGGGTGATCATTTCTGCATGTTATTATATGGTTGTTTACTTATCTTTGTTTATGCTATCCTTCGTTGCTAGATTATACTCTGTTGTTTATTTATCTGTTATGCTTACTTAGGTTGAGATTTATACATGTTAGGTGTTTAGACACCGACTTACTTACTATTGACCAGTATATACCTCACATGATACCATGTAGTTATGAGCAGTACTGTAGCAGGACTTTGCTACATCTACCTTCCCTTACTAGCCTAGGATATGGTTTCAGGTATGGACACTTATTATGATATCACTGTAGTATCTGCTATTTCCATACGAGACTGTATACCTTTGTATCTCTAGTTCTTTATGATACTCATGCACTATCTGTCTATTACCCGCTGAGTCTTTATACTCACCACCCCGCATATTGGTAATTTCGCCAGGTAGCAGGTAGAGGATTTATGGAGTCGCCTGGAGATCCTGTCCGCCAGTTCCACGTCACATTCGAGGGCGACCTTACGATTTTGGTATTTCTTACGTTATTTGTATTTTGGATTTTGTACTTGTTTATGTATTTGTATTGTCTTGTATTGGGTTTGATATTATTGTGTCAAGTCGAGCCGGCTCGCAGTTAGTTGTTTTATGTTTTGTGATCATTATTTGTGATTTCCGCTGTGTTGATTTTAGTACAGCCGAGTGGGCTGATTATATAACTGCGTGGTTGTATTTATTTCTGTTCCAGCCGAGTGGGCTGATTATATAACTGCGTGGTTGTGTATATATATTCCAGCCGTATGTGGCTGATGTATTTTGTATGTATGTATGCTTCAGATTGTCACCCGTACAGGGGAGATGCTGCCGAAATTTTTCGGTACGGTCTCCTCTGGGGGCGTGACAATTTATTGGTATCAGAGCCAAGGTTTATGAGGCCTATTTACGTTTGGTTTTTCGTGATTTGGGTTCTCGATGTGACTTTTCGGGTTTTGGGACCAGGCAACGACAGGATTCTCCAAGCTATAGGAGGTATGTTTGCATATTATTACCTTACATTTCTGTTAGTGCATGCATAGTTGTTATGTTAGTTATGTTATGTGTTAGTATGCTTTTATTAGTATCTGTCCAGTTGTTTGTAGCATACATCACATGTGTTGGGTCATTCACTGATCACAGTTGACCTTACTAGAGATCAAGGAATACAGTCTCATAGGACTTCTTTTACCATACCACTAGTATTAGTAATTTCTGATATCACTAGTTTAGTAGTGGTTAGTATCTGCTAAATATCATATTGTTTCGGTTCGTGGAGAACCAATTTACTCGTATTGCCTTGGTTTGTAGAGATTCGATTTACCGTTGTTGACTTGGTCAGTAGAGGACTGATCCACTCTTATGTTCTTAGTTCGGTCAGTAGTTCAGTCAGTAGGAAACCGACTTACTCTATTTTATAGAGATTCTGATCCTCGGGTTATGTGTGCTGGTTAGATAACCTAAAAGTTACGTTTGAGTTCAGGACTTGTACAGGCGGAGAATTGATTAAGTTAGCTGCATACCATTGCTGGCTTGACTAGTTTGTAGAGGATCGATGTATCCTATTCTATGGAGACTTTAACCATAGACTGTATATACCTGGTAGGATGACCTTGAGGGTACATTTGGATAGATGACCCCACTGACGTGGAAAAGTGTGGAGCTAGTTGCTTAACACTTACGAGATATTTTATATCTGTGGGAGGTTAGGGGTGATCCTGAGTTACTTCTTATCCGGGAGGAGTTTTTGTAGGAAAACACCTCGATATGGATTTGTGATACATCTGGGTGGCACCCGATGTATAGGGACTTAGAGCGTTTATATTGGTTGAATGACATGAAAAAGACATCGCGGATTTTGTAGCTTGATGTCTAGTATGTCAGTAAGTGGAGGCTGAACCTCGGAGGTTAGTAAGATTATTTCAGTAGATTCGGATACTGGAATGGAGTTGAGCGCATGTCATGATGGATTTTGTTGTGAGATTACACAGGACATGGAGAGGATACGAAGCGTTGGGAAATCAGTGATTGGTTGATGAATTTGCTCCCTAGTTATTGATTTGTAGGATGGATTCTTTAGATCCAGTAGCAGGATTATGGTAGAGAGATTATCGGACCTCAGGGTATATCTCTGAGTGTTGAATTGGATGGAGATTTATGATTCACATCACGATAGTGGCAGATTTTACAGTAGACCATGAGTATAAAGTTCTATTTTAGAACCGCTTTACATCTTTTAGACAGATGAACAGATTGAGAGTTTAATGTGGATGTTAGAGGATCTGCTGATGCTAGGTATTGTGGATTTTGGATGATTGAGTTACTCACAGTTGACTAGACAGTAGTGTGAGAGTAGCGGAAGCAGGGTGAGCACATAACCCGCAGAGTTATCTCTTACGACTGGATATTTGGATGGAGCTGTATATGAGTATGTTGTTGGATTGTTACACTTAGATGTGGATCCCTGAGTTGAGCGATAAATTTGGGGACCAAATTTTTATTAGTGGGGGAGAATGTAAAATACGGTGCCCAAATAATATCTAAATAATAAGGTTATTGGATAAATAATCTTATTGGATTTTTCAAGAATTTTCATAAATTTTCTGGGATTTAATTGGAGCCCGTATGACATACTTTAAGGGGATTAATTATTGGACAACGAGAAAGCCTCTTTGGAATACCCATTTAAGTGGGAGTTGATTTGGGAATGAACTTAGGCTTTAATTAATCTAACCTAGGTTTTATTTTATTTTTATTTCTTTTCCTATTCTCCTCCCCGAATTCGCTCGAACTCTGCCCCTTTCCCCGATCTCCTCTCCCGAGCTCTCTCGCACGACCTCCTTTCCCCGACGCCGATGCCACAAGGGAGGTGATCGCCAGTCGTTCTTCTCCTCATCGCCGCCCATGCCCTAACTTCCCCTCTTCATTCGCCGCACACCTTCGTCCTCCTCTGTGCGCCGTCGCCCGACCAGGCTAGTGTCAGTCCTCTCTTCCGACGAGCCACAGCCGCCGACACCACTGCTCCCCCACACGATGCCGGATCAGTGATGCTGTTGTCGTCTCTGTCGCGAGGGTGAGCCTTTGGATTCCTCTCGATTTTGCCTGATGTCGCCGCCCTATTCGGTCGTGCCCTAGCTCCGGATTTCCGTTCCCATCACGTAGCCGGCAGTAGGATATCAAGGCTAGGAAGGGCACCAAATGACCGGGGGAGAGCTGATCCATCGCCGGCAACCCGATCCTCTTCCACCTCTGGCCACAAGGGCAAGAGATGCTGATCCACCGCTGCTTCCCTTTCTTTCTCCTGATCACCGAGAGCTCTTCTTGTTCCTGATTTCCAGCCAATCTTTGCTTTGCTTGGTGACACCATTGCCGATCGTGATTGAGAGAAGAGGGCAACCCGTAAGAGGAGATCTTGATTTTCTCGCAATAGCATCCGGGATCTTCATCGGGTGGTTGTAGATTTGGGTATGGATCCAATGTGCATTGCTGCAACCTGTGGATTTTTCACTAAATTGCTGTGGATCAGATTAAGGTAAGGCTATGAACTGATCTTGTATTTTATTATAGGGTAATTGATGGATTTCTTTGATTTGGTTGTTAGGTTAGAAGGTGATGGGGATGTGGGCAGCAGTAAGCATCACACCCGTGATTTTCAACAGTGGGTTGTTTCGTTCACAAGGAGCACTTCGAATGAGGTGAGTTATGTTTGGAGATCGGTTTGTAGTCTTGTGATGGATTGGTTGATTTTGGTTGATGGTGTGGGGTGGATATAGTTATGTATCCATTTCTGATTTAGATTTTAATCTATGGTATCTTGATTAACGAATAATTAGTTGTGTTGGTTGGATTGTCAGCTGTGGTAGTTAGAAATGGATTATGTGGAAGAATTATGCATGTTCGATTCATGATGTTTAGTTGTTGATGGAATTAAATTTGACTAGATAAGTTGGATGGGTAGATTATGCTTTCTTGGATTAAATGGAAGTATGTGAATAAAGGGGTTGAATCGGTTTAGGTTTGTTGATAGTTGATACATGGATTATAGATCCTTAGTTTTTCTCGTATCCTGTATTTGTAGGATCCGAGTTGGATGTGATCTTCTGGAGTTGTTGAAGACGGTTGACACGCACTACGTATAAAGGCGGGTATTTCTTGCTCTATCTCTTTAGCACATTGATCTTAGTGCATGAGCTATATGTTTAGTTGGCTACTATGTTTATCTTGACTCCACTCTTATTTGTCCTGCGTTTGATACTTCCACTCAAGCTTTGAGCTACTCGTTTCTGTATCTATACAGTCTCTCGTTGCTATTCATGATATTTAGCAGATACTATAGTACTAGGTCTTGGGTACCAGATACCAGACATTAGATAGTAGGTATTGGATATATGGACACCTGATACCATGTTTACCTTTGATTCTTTGTTTATTTACACACATCTTTGGTTTCATGTAGCATACACTCGTGTTTATTTACACACCTTCATGAGCATTACGGCTTACTATATATATATGATGTTGCATTGTTCGCATCATGTCATTGCATGCATGTGACCATGTCTCCCTTGTGGTTGAGAGGGTCATTGGCCAGGGAGGCCACTCATGAGTAGTGGTGTCTGAGCGTGTCGTACCCGGCCACTCATGGGTAGTGGCGGATGGAGCGTGACTATGCAACTATCCACTCGGTCACTCGAGAGTAGTGGCGGATGGAGTGTCGTCGGCCTCTCGACCATACAGGTCATGGTGCAGAGAGGTGGGCGGGAGTGACCATCCGTACATACGCTGTTATTGTTACTTATGCTGTTGTTGCTTATCTATGTTGCTGTTGCTAGATTATACTTATGCTGATATGCTTACTTAGGTTGAGATTTATACATGTTAGGTGTTTAGACACTTACTTATTGTTGACCTGTATATACCTCACATGATACCATGTAGTTATAAGCAGTAGCAGGACTTTGCTACATCTACCTTCCTTACTAGCCTAGGATATGGTTTCGGTATGGACACTTATTATGATATCACTGTAGTATCTGCTATTTCCATACGAGTGTATACCTTTGTATCTCTAGTTCTTTATGATACTCATGCACTATCTATTACCCATTGAGTCTTTATACTCACCACCCGCATTGGTAATTTAGCAGGTAGAGGATTTATGGAGTCGCCTGGAGATCCTGTCCGCCAGTTCCACGTCACATTCGAGGGCGACCTTACGATTTTGGTATTTCTTACGTTATTTGTATTTTGGATTTTGTACTTGTTTATGTATTTGTATTGTCTTGTATTGGGTTTGATATTATTGTGTCAAGCCGAGCCGGCTCGCAGTTAGTTGTTTTATGTTTTGTGATCATTATTTGTGATTTCCGCTGTGTTGATTTTAGTACAGCCGAGTGGGCTGATTATATAACTGCGTGGTTGTATTTATTTCTGTTCCAGCCGAGTGGGCTGATTATATAACTGCGTGGTTGTGTATATATATTCCAGCCGTATGTGGCTGATGTATTTTATATGTATGTATGCTTCAGATTGTCACCCGTACAGGGGAGATGCTGCCGAAATTTTTCGGTACGGTCTCCTCTGGGGGCGTGACAATTAGTGAGGTGAGGTTCTGTTCTATGATCTGGTAATTGTTAACAAGATTAAGAATAGCTGTTAATTTAGGTAAATGCATTGAATTAGGGATGAATTGAATCACATTGGTTAATTGTATTTAGGTAATTAATCTTAGTTATAGATCATGGTGTAATTTGATCATTTTAGTGGTTGATTTATGCGTAGATTTATTAGTTTAGATTAATCTAATCGAATGATTAGAGTTAAGATAATTAAGCTTAGTTAATTGTTGGATTTTTAGTCTAATGGATGATTAGGGATTATGTAACTAACCCTAATTAACTGTTAGATTTAATTAGGTAGATTGATGTTTGTGTTGATCAGGGTTTTGCCATAATTTAGTCTTAGGGATTTTATTTAGCTATTCATATGAATTTAGCTAAATAAAATATATATATTGTTTGACGCAGGACTCTGATTCGAGACAAGCGTCTCGACATCGGATTTGGCTTGATACTACCTTCTATTTGAGGTGGGTACCCTTTAACTTATCTTTTTGATATTGTCTTATGATATGTGTAGTATATATATAACTAGTGGTAATTGGTAGATTTATCACTTCCCTGGTTATAGTTTATTCGATACCTATTGCATGCTTCTGCTATTAGCTACTATACATTAGACTTGTATGCTCTTATCTTCTGTCATGTGTATCTATGTTAATAGAGATAGATTTATTTAGTGCTTCTGTATACTGGATTAATTGCTAGACATATTGGATATGTGATCTTGGATTCATGTTGCTTATATCATTGTTATATATGCGTTTATCTTTCTGGCACATATATATGGATGAGGATATGTTCAGGTATGACATACTGTAGCATCATGCACCATCCCGCATGATGCATACTGGGCGATTGATGACTCCATTATTGTTGAGCTCGTCGGCCGGCTATATGGGCTTGCACACAATGTAACCACTACATGGGTAGTGGCACAACACCCAGGGTGTGTATGGCAGTTGCTCTGTTAGGCTCGGCTGGTTCGCTCATGGGTAGAGTGACTGCAGCGTGGTAGCCAGCAGGGATCCCTCCCCGTTATCGCATACCGGGAGATGAGAGCATTGCACTCCCTCACTATGTTTGAGGTAGGAGGATAGGTGTATTCCGACAGCATCCCATCCACTCGGTCACTCTTCAGGAGTAGTGATGAAAGAGTGCACGGTTGTCATAGCCCTACCCACTCGATCTCACCATCGCGTGTGAGACGGCTGACTGACGTCAGGGGTGACCATGTCATATTGCATCATATGCACAGATTGCATTTATTGTGATTGTTGCATATTGGATGATACATTTTGGTGACTGCATATGATTGACATGCATACAAGATATATACTTATTTGCTCTTACTATCTTTATCTGTGTATGTTCACAGTCATTTGCTCAAGACTCGCAGGTGAGTATAGTTTATTTCAGTTATGCATTTCTTATTATTCTTGCAGTAGACTGTATTACATGCCTATTGTTGGTTACTGCAGTTTATTTAGTTATGCATATTTGCTATATTGTTTAGGAGACTGTACTATAGGTTATTACTGGTAGTTATATGTTACTGTACATATCTATTGGTTACCTGCTGAGCTCTTTGAATTCACACCATTACATTACTACTTTTCAGGTTGAGGTCGTCGGGAGATTCCAGTCGCTAGCCCCCTTGTTGCGAGGATTTTAGTTATCAAGTTTTGTTTTCGTTACTATGTCTTTATACACTTGTGATGTGGGTTCTTGTATTATGGATTTTATAATGAACTTTTGGGTTTGCTACTCTTGTTTTCCGCTGCGGATGTTTTCATTACTTCGTGGATTTCATTTCTTCATTGTAATGGAGTAGGATTTACATATATCTGCGATGATTCCTTTATCGTCTTTTCTTTTAGTATTTTTTTTTGTCAGCCGGAGGCTGTATATTAAACTGCATGGATTGATTATATAAACTGTGTGGTTTGCCTATTATTTGTATTATATTGTTCTGGCCGTGTGGGCCGAGGTATGGATATATGTATCTCAGGATTCATATTGTCACTCGTACAGGGGAGATGCTGTTGAAATTTTATCGGCAGGGACTACCTGGGGCGTGACAAGTTGACTCCGGGCATGAAGAAAAAAGCGTCAACGGACTTCAAAGCACTCAACATGCTACAATGCGGACTGACGAAGGAAGAGTTGAACCTGGTAGGACCGCATCAAAACGCTAAAGAGTTATGAGACAAACTGATCGAACTACACGAAGGAACCAGCGACGCCAAGGTAATAAAACATGACCTTCTTTTAAACTGATTATTTAATATTAAAATGTAGGAAGGAGAAATGGTGAGTCAGCTTCACGCGAAGATCAAAGATATCCTCAACGGACTCCACACGATAAGCCATCAAATGGAGAATTGCGATCTAATCAGGTATGCGTTAAACGCTTTTCCGAGTAATACTTTATGGGCATCTATCGTGGATGCCTACAAAATTTCAAAAAAATTATCTAAGTTAAAGTTAGACAAATTATTTTGTGAATTAGAATTACACAAGCAAACTAATGTCGGGTCCGAGAAAGGTATTGCCTTATTTGCAGGTTCCTCCAAGGAAAGAACGAAGACCAAGTCTGAACATGAAGATGAGTCTGACCAAGATTCTGAAGACGAAGAGTACCTGATGAACCTGGTAAGGAAAATATTCACCAGGAGGAAGAAGACCTTCAGCAAAAAGGCCTTTAGAAGATCAACTCCCTAATCGAACTGAGGAACGCAACCTACTTCGGGTGCAACAAGAAGGGCCACTACAAGAACGAGTGCCCGAGACTGAAAAGCGACAAGATGAAGACAATAAAAAAGAAGGCTCTCAAAGCAACGTGGGACGGCTCATCCTCAGAAGAATCGAAGGCCGAAGACCAGAAGCACCAGAGTCACCTCGCATTGATAGCCCTCGAAGCATAGTCGGAGGACGAATCGGAAGACGGGTCCGAACCTGAATCGAGCCACGAGTCCATACTCGTTTCCGAAGGTCCTGAAGAGGTATACTTTAATTTTAATAGAAAGTTCTTTAAAATTATTGCATGTTTAAATAGAAAATTAATCACAATAGAAAATGAAAACAAATTGCTCCTTGAGGAGAATCAAAATCTCAAGGAACAAACCACAAATTCAAATCCAACTCAAGACCTAACACTTGAGGAGGAAAATTTATCACTAAAAATAGAAATTAATAAATTAAAAGATCTCTTAGAAAAATTTACAACAAGATCTAAGAATTTAGATCTAATTTCAAATAATCAAAAAGTAATTTACAAAAAAATCGAACTTGGCTATAAATCAAGTTCAAATAAAATATTTAAATCGTTAATAACCAAACACAAACAATCAAGTAAAGCTTGGGTTCTGAAAGCGTGCTTAACCACGCAAGTAGAACTTAACAAATACTACATACCCAAAGAAAAAAATATATTATGTAAAATCAAATAAATCAAATCAAAAACCAAAATACAAACCTAGACCAACAAATTCAAAATCTAAATATTTTAAAATCAACCAAAACTTAGAATATCATCAAGTCAATTATAATTATAAAAGTAACAGACATAAACTAAAAACTAAAAATCAAAAATAAAGGTCAATAATTCAGGGGGAGACTACAGAATAGCTAGCACCTCCAAAATAATCTACCCGATAGGGTAACCAAACTAACCTACCCGGCAGGGTAATTAGGACTAGTTAAAAAGGGACAACAGTTTAACCTGATCTACGGTACTAGTGAAGTTTTGGATGATAGTATGTTAGGGAAACTATGTCTATGCATGTCTAGGAAGATATGGCTTCGACCTGGTGCACTTGGCTTAGTGGAACTAACCGAACCTACCCTTTATGGATCTTAACCAGTTAGACCAAGGTATTGTATTAAGTTCAATGGATAAGACTATTTGAAAAACCTCGAAGGCATAGTTACTCTAATGATGTCCAAGTGACTCACCATAGCCTAGAAGTTTATCCGAAGAATGCCTATTTGTTGAGCCGAAAGATAAACCTGAATCTAACACAAAGTTAAACCAAACCCTAAAACTGAACCTAATTCATCTCATAAAATTATAGGATTCCCTGATTGAAAACATAGATTGAGTGAGATGACTAAGGACTTAAATAAAATTTAAAATTAAAATAAAATTAATTAAATTAAATAAAAAAAATTAAAAATTATTTGAAAAATTCTTTTAAAAACTTTAAAAAATATTTTAAAAATTCTTTTAAAAACTTTAAAAAAATTTTATTTAAAAAATTCTTTTAAAAACTTTAAAAAATTTTATTTGAAAAATTATTTTAAAAACTTTAAAAATTATTTTTAAAATGCTTTTAAAAAAACTTTAAAAATTCTTTTAAAAACTTTAAAAAATTTTATTTGAAAAATTCTTTTTAAAACTTTAAAAATTATTTTAAAATCTTTAAAAAAAAATATTACCGGGTCAAAAACCAAGGGCGGGCGCCTCTGGTATGGTAACCCGGGGCGCCCGGAAGGTACTTCGGGTGCCCCGCTCAACTAAACCTAGGGCGCCCGGAGTGATTCTGAGTGCCCAGACCACTCTATAAAAGAGGGGGGGGGGGGGGGGGGGCAGGGCGCCCCTCTCCACTTGCACCTCACTTATTCATCTCTTGTAACGACTTTCTTCGAGCCTTAACGAGAGAGAAATTGCTAATTAATTTTTTTTTTGTTTCTTCGGTTATTACGCAACTGTGAATCAACCGAGGTCGTCATTTCTATAAATCTTATTCACGGTGCCTCGGTAAATTTCTTTTTCCCTTAAGTTTTTTTTAATATTTCACTTATTTTTTATGCTTACTATAGTTTGTTTTTAATTTAGGAAACGTTCTAGATTTGGTGCTGAGCCCTGTACTGCTAGTATTGACCCTAGGTTCCCTACTGACGAACTTAGGATTAGGTTTGAGTCTACCATCTATATGCCTATTAGGACTAGGTGCTTAGATAGACAGTTTTTCTTGCGTTCCTGTATTCTAGCTGTAGAGGTCATTAACCACTATAACTTACAGAACCTTGTTTACTATACTAGTTTAGTAAACATAAGCTTATGTGCTGAATTTTATAACAACTTAGTTAAGGTAGATGATCTTACTTATATTACTAGGGTAGCTGGTACAGATATCAGTTACGACTATCTACGTGTACTTTTCAGTGCTACCCTCCTAGGGATCTACCATTTGGTGATCCTTACTCGCACATTACTCTAGATACGATTTACTCGTATTTTTTTGGGGGGGATCGAGTACCCATTGTGACTATGTTTAGGTCAGTATCCCTTCAAGTTCACGATTATGTACTCTATAGGGTTTTAGTCTTCTGCATCTTACCGTTGTCCACTCGCGACATAGCTATGATGCATCCATTTCATTCCTTTCTCCTGTATGCTCTTTTCCATAGATTAGACATAGATATTAGTTTACATATCTTTCAGACCATTATCCACTCAGGTGGAGTCACCACCAGCGCTCGAGTTCATATGCCGTATTGTCATATTTTGACGGCATATTTCGCCTCCTTACGTATTGACGTCACCCGAGGTGATATCCGAGTCCTGACCGAGTTCGACGTCTTAGGACCTAGGAACTTCTCTCTAGGAGGTGTCCATATAGATGATGAGGGTGTCCTATCTTGGTGGAGGGGGGCATAACACCAGCCAGACCCAGATGCCCAGGAGGAGGTTGAGCAGGATGAGTTTATGGTCGCACTATTCGGCGAGAACGCTTTGGCCCCTGTACCACCTCCACCTCTAGGCCGAGCACCTCATCTCGTTCCTCGCACTCTAGGCGATCAAGTTGCCGGACTTGAGCTATCCTTCACGAGTCTCCGTCAAGATGTGAGACAGGAGATCTCCGACTTACGACGAGAGGTGCGGCAGGAGGTCTCCGACTTGCTATGAGATGTGAGATAGGAGATCTCCGACATTCGACGTAATCTATCCAGCTCCTGAGAGGATGATCGGCCTCGTCATACTGAGCTAATCGAGATGTTATATTCTTTGGGATCCGGACCACTCTCCTCCTCATCTCGATAGACTTGATCATCACTATGTATATTTTATTATGATCATTGTATTTTGACCTCGACATTGACTTATGCTATTTTGATTTACTCTGACTTAGTTATATCTCGACTCTAACAATGATTTATCTTGATAGACTAGGACTCTTAAATTACAAAAACTGTTTCTAAAAATAGTATTTTCAAATTCTAGGATGAAATCTTTATTTTTTTTAAATCTTCCATTTCTAGAATTTTAAATCAGTTTTAGCCTTAGACTAGAACAATTTCTTAGAAAGCATGTTCCTTTAGGGCTAGTACTCGAGTGTCTCACTAACACCCTAGGATTCCCTTGTTTGTGATTACCGAACATAGAAAGGGGTGAGATGCATAGGCAAATTGCTTGGACTTAAAGATGCTTATTTCAGTGCATCGACATAAGTTTGGGCGTTAAATACAAAACAGATATTAATCAGGTTAAGTCATTCAGTTTAGTCAAACACTAACTGATGATGATTAGACTTAACATGACTAACCAAGTGAAAACTGCTATCCTCTAATAGTTAGTAAGTAGCTAATTGGTTAGACAGTTTTTGTAATGTCAGGTTCAGGGGGAGGATTAATTGTTTTTATACCTACTTTGAAATTAATTTTTTAAAAATATATCCTTTTTAAATCAGTTTAACACTAACTAAATGTTTAAATTTTTTTTTTTGGATTTTTCAAACTTAGTTTTGAAAGTTAGACTTACTTAATTGGATTGTTTAAACTTAGGTTTGAAAATTGGTTTTATTTTCAAACTCTAAACTTTTCAAACTTAATTTTAAAATTCATACTTTTTAAACTTAGTTTTGAAAAATAAACTTTATCCGGGCTTGTAACTTAGATTTTTCATTTTGAAAATTATATTCTACTTAAGTTTTAAAAACATATTTTTAGAAATTTATTTAAAACAAACTTAGGTTTGAAAATAAATTTTACTTGATTGGATTTTACAACCTAAGTCTTGAGAAATAAAATCTTCTTTGAAATTTGATTTGAAAATCGGACTTACCCCTAATAGTTTTTTTTTTTTTTGTAAAAATGCTATATTTAAAAATTATGATTGCAGAACTTATTTAAAAAAAAATTAAGTTAAAATTTTAAATTTTAAAGTTACCTATTTTTAAGTCATCTTTCTAAATTTATCTATTTTTAAGTCATCTATTTTCTTGAAAAAGATAAAAGCTCAAGTTATCTTTCTATATGTCTAGCTTCAATTCCCCCAAGATAATCTGATTTATAGTTCTAGACTTTCTTGCATTTTTTTATTAAATTTGTTCTATGATGATTTTTGATGAATGACAAAAGGGAGGGTTAGGTGATTTAAGTTAGTTAAACAACAAAATTTAAAACAAAGCTAACTTAAGAACCTTTTTAACAACCTTATAAATGCTTATTTTGTCTTGCATATTTTTCACTAACTTAACCAGGTTATCATTGCATCAAAAAGGAGGAGATTGTTAGTGCGATTAGCACGAACGGTCTAACTCAAGTTTTGATGAATGACAAAATAGGTTAAGTTAGTTTCATTGTTATCTAACACTCTGACCGAGTGTCCAGGAGAAGCCCAAACAGGTCGACGGGCTGACCTGATGTCTGGCACGAAGCCCAGCTAGGTCGAAAAGCGACCGGATAGCTGGTACGAAGTCCAAACGAGTCAACGGGCTGACTGAACATTTGGCACGAAGTCCAGCTGGGTTGACGGGCTGACCGGATAGCTGGCACGAAGTCCAGACGAGTCGAAGGGCTGACCGGACGTCTGACAGGTGAGTGAAGGTAAGTCACTGGAGGGGAGTGACTATGAGGAGGCATTCCTGGGAAGGGAATATTGGGCGTCGATCCGACTTAGACCCATTTCGGATACCTAAGTCGAGATCGTGACTAGATTCCGGTCTCAAGGTGATGGAATCTAATTACTATTCTTTTTTGATCATAAACTGTGCTAATACTCTGTTTTGCAGGATATTTTGCATTTATGCTCCGGACTAACATTTTCTTGCAGGGAAATGAAGTTGATGGAAAATGGAGTCCGGGCGCTCGGACGGGATCCGGGTGCCCGGAATGCAAACTTTATCCCCAACGTGCGTCGACACGTGGAGATCACTGACTGGCTCAGCTAAGTCACATTCAGGGTGCTCTGAAGGGATCCGAGCTCCCTGAACCTCCTATATAAGAAGGGTGAAGGCTAAAACAAAGGAACAACTTACGATCTACTCTTCTGTGCTCTTGCGATGCTGCGAAAGCTCTCCGACAAGTGTTATTCTTTTTCTATTTTTTTATTGTTGGCTTTCTTTTACTAAATAATTCATGTACTGCATTTGTAATATTTCTTCAAATTATTAGTGATTTCCCAACGAAAGTACTCAACAAGTGCGGGCCTTGGAGTAGGAGTTGACATAGGCTCCGAACCAAGTAAAAGATTACTTGTGTTAGCGTTGCTCTCTTTTTGTTTTTCTTTTTCCACTGCGTGCTTACTCTACGATATTTTTAAATCGCTATTCACCCCCCCCCCTCTAGCGAAACTCATCGATCCAATAACACCTCCAACGTGGTCGAGCTGAGTTTCGAGTCCTATGAGGATTTCTCTGTTGGTAACTTCCGCTTGGCCATTGCTCTAGAGGTAAGCTATTGAAGTGGAGACTAATGTGCATAGATTATATACACTTTTATGCATACTTTAATGCATATCTACTTATATTATAATTTATATTTATTATATCCTATTTTATCATAATATCATATTTCTACTCCTTTTGTTTGGATATATGCTATTTGTATTTTTTTAATTGGCAGGATGTGATTTGGAGTGAAAACGATGCTTGTAGATGACTCAAAGAAGAAACAAAGAAAAAGGGTCCGGCCGTGTGGAATCCACATGGCCGTGTGGAATCCACATGGCCGTGCCACATGTCCAAAGGAGGATAAGGCTCTGACTGTGTAAACCCACACAGCCATGCCCCCCACCAGAGGTAAATCAAGCTCAAGTCCTGTGAAACCACACGGTTGTGTCCCTTCTCCCGTGGCCAAGCAGCGCTTGATCGTGATAAAAGGCATGACTGTACCATTCTTCCAGAGCCTAGGAAGACCCAAACCGTGTATTTTCACACTGTCATGTCTTTTATCCTGAGAAGAGAAAGCACACGACCGTGCCAGGAGGCATGTCCGTGTGGTGGAGAACACGAGGTCGTGTCACGTGAAAATAAGGCTGTGTTGAATCCTGAGCAGACTGTAAAGTTATTTTGAAATGGTTATAACTTTGTGTTTGGTTAGAGTTACAAGATGTTCTTTAAACTGAAATGTAGCTAAATTCAAGATCTATAACTTTACTTCAGGTTCAATAAAGAGAAAATAGCGTCTAGCTATGCTAAAAGATATGACCGTGCCTCCCAACAGTGGCTTCATCGGGATCTCTGCCCAGACTGCAGATCAAAATTTGAATCACCATAACTTTCGGCTTAGTTTGAGCCAAGGCTCAATCCAAATATCATATTGTAAATAATTTCAAGGGATACAACTTTGGTTCAGGGCAAATTATGAGAAAACTAGGTTTAAGGGGTGAAAACTTAGTTTATTAGACCCCTGTAATCCTAGTTTTCCTGAGTAGTTTGGAGGAGGTATAAAAGGGCCAAGAACCCCATTGTTTGACTCATCTTAGGTTTGAGACTTCATCCCTCTCCTTGGGGAAGGGTTCACCCCTTAGGGGGAAACCCTAGATAGGTCATCTTCATCATCTCTGACAATTCGTCCACATCCGGAGCAAGAAGTCTAACCTAGAAGACCGACGACACATAGATAAGCATTCTCTTCTCTCTCACTCCATGTTTTGAGTTATATATGCTATTTTTATTGTCTCTTGGTTATATCTTCCTTACAATGGAGTAAATTCTCTCAATTTAGGATATAAAAAGTAACTATGATGTGATGTGATGTATGAACTATGCACTAAGATATTTTCTTATTCAATGAAGTGTTTATATCATATTCTGTGTATACTGTCTCTTCTATGTGTTTGATGAAATGTGTGAATGGTGTAAACATGTAGATGTGTATTGATTGTTCACCACATAGGGGGAATGCCTAGATCATATGACCGAGGGGCCCTAGTAACAAGGGTATCCCATTTTCGGACATCTAGGGCATTACCTTGAAAGGGAGGACAATTCTCCACAAGGACGCATCTAATTAGGTTTAATGACTTATCTCTAATCCTATGTTAATAAGTGTCCTGTGTAATCTAGTGATTGTATGACTGGGAGGTCCTAGTGACAAGGGTATCCCTTTAACCGGACTTGGTAGATTACCTCTTCTACTTAGTGGCATCGGACACCAATAGGAGTAGCACTCCGACATGACCACCGTGGGGTAGTGTTAGTATTTAGGTAGACTTCTTACATATGCATAAGGATGGAGGTAAGGAGATGAATAATGTATAGGGACATTAACTAGCATTATAGTAAAACTGAAATCTTAGAATCGCCTCGCAAACCATTTCTCACATCCTCTTAAACTCAACCCCTCTCAAAATCAATTCTTCTCTCTCTTTCTCTCAACCTTCTCTCCCTCTCTTCAATCTCTCTTCTAGCATATGTGAAACCACCTTTCTATTGTCTAGATAATTCGTTGTGTGAAGTTAACTAATGTTTAATCATCAATCCCTATGGGATCGATATTTTATTACTTGATGACACCCGTATACTTGCAAACTCACATCAAGTTTTTTGCGCCATTGTCAAGGACTATTTGTATTAACATTAGTTGCTTAGCATATGAGTTACTCTAGACTTATTAATAGATTTTTCATTTATTTATTTATTTTTCATTATGCATTTTTCTTCATATCTTTAATTTTACATTTTTTATTTTCCTTATATATTTTTTATATACCATGAGTACTAACATGTCAAGCAGGCCTTTGAGAGAATTTTTTATTCCCATGAGCGCAAGAGCAAGATCTGCCATTGATGAAAATTATGATTCAGAAGATGATCAATTTGAGTTCCTTTGTAGAGTGTGTGGTAGCATGTTTCATCCATCTGCTATTTGTCACTTATTCCAAAAAGCTGCTAATACTCTGGAGCCTCAGTTTTTGTTTCAACCTCAACATCAAGTCATGAATAATCTAATTTCTAGCACTAATAGCTATGATTTGGAAAATCTTCAGACTCAAAATTTTCAACCCTAAGAAATTCCCAAGCAGAACGAGTATTTCCAAACACAGCAGCATATCCTTGACCCATCTCACTACTACATTCAAGATTGGATGGATCATCAAAATTCTAATTATAGAAGCATGCAAGGTGTTGATCAATCTTTTCAAGCATTTCATAGTCTATTAGAATTTCAAGATGATTTAACACTAGATATACTACATCAATCTCAACACATTGAGCTGACTGATTGGGGGGATTCTTGAGACCCAAATACTCTTGCTTTTAGTCATATAAAGACTACAACATAAGATTCTGAAGAGCTAATGGTGCAATGGGGGATCCTAGTTCTACGAACATTACAATAAATTGTTAATAATGTTGTTGATCTTTTTATTGATGATATTGATATTAGTGCACTCTTCACCGCTTCTAAAGCTATTGATGTTATGGATGAAAGTGTAGGGAGTTTTGATATGGAAGCAACTTCTCAAGAATCACCTCCTTTGATCACACAACCAATTGATACTATGGACTTTGTAAGAATGAAATTGGTTGATGATATATGTATAGGGACTTTTGTAGTAGAGTAGAGTTCCAAGAATCACCTTCTTTAGAAGCACCACTACTTGAGCAGTGCTAGAGACACTATATGATCTAGAAGGAGTCATATATACTTGTTTAGAACTTTTAGGTATCTCTCAAAAATGCAAAGTAAGTATCACTAGTGGTCTTTTAGAAAATTTCATAGAGGTACCCGTTATTGATTTTATTGGATGTGATTCATCTTTTGATACATGCTCTGTTAAATCTAATATTTTTATAGTTCCTTCTTATCTTTCTCTTGTATGGAAGGTGTGCTCTTTCTTTGAGTGTGCGGATTTTCATGGAGCCTATAATTGGAAGCTCAATCTAAACCGTCTTCGACCACCTAAAAGAACTTCTAAGAAGATGAAGATGGAGAGAGTGGTACTTCACTTTATATCTCCTATGATGAAAGCTCTCTCCATAATAAGAGCCCTTGATAAGAGGGTGCTGAAATATCTTACCCCTCAATGAGCGAGATTTAGATGAATCTAATGAGGTAGTCGAGCTAATGACTTTAAACAAGCGCTGCTTAGGAGGCAACCCAAGTTCTTTCTTGTTTTCATTTAAGTTCTATTTTTTTTTAATTTACTTTTCTTTTTTCATAATAACTCTAATCTCTCTACTTAATTCTTCTTGTCTATTTCTTTTTGTAAGATTCTAAGTTATGGAGGAGTGCAAATCATATATAGGGAAGTAACTTTAGCACATGAATGACTCAACCATTTGGAGCTCATCATTTGGTAACTTCTCTAACTTCAAAACCTCAACCATGTTTGCATTTCTAATTTTCATTGGGATAATGAAAAGTTTAACTCTGAGGGGATGCATTGGGTTGTATTTTAGTTTTTATATTTTTTGGCATAATAATTTTTTTCTAGTTGCATCATTCATCATATCATGATTATTTGTCCCTTAATGCAAAATACTAGCAAAGTTGTTCTAGATTTTATATGATTTATTGGTTACTTATGGTGCTAGTATGTTTAGTGATATACCTTTTTCTATCTATATTAGCATGAAGTGAGCAATGGTTTTACTGTAGAAGTTTGAGTATTGGTCTTATTTTAGGATCTCTTTATACCTTGCCTAGTTTTGATGGTTGATAACTCTAAAAGTAGTCATGATACATAGAACTGGACTAGTACTTGTGTTTCTAAGGTGACCTCTTGATTATATCTTGGTTACTAGATGATCTCAGATTATGGTAACTCACTTGAAAAAAAAAATCAAAATCCTTGTATTTGCATTTATATATTTGTATTTATGTTAGTACTACACCTTTAAAGCACTAAAAAAAAGGAAAAAATATGAATAAGGGATAGAAAATAGTTGTTGTGAGTGGAAACTAATAATTTCTCCTTTTGAGATCGAGTTAGGTTACTGGGAAAATAAAGGTTATGTTTCTCTTGATTTCGAGTAGTTCTTTAAGATCTTGTGTAGTTTTAAGATATGCATCATGCATGTGGCAGGTAAGTGTCTATTGCCAGAAGCATAAGGAACACAATTTTATGATGACTTGACTAGGCTTAGGGATTGAAACATAAAAAATTTAGGCCACTATTGCACTGAGCACGAAGAACTATTTCTTAGGTCATATTCAAACAACTTTTGTATCTTGCTCACAAATGAAATAATTTGATAGGATTAGATTGAGTTTCTAGAGATTAAGAATTGAGAGTAATTCTCCCCGACAACATTGCCAAAAACTTGATGTGGGCCCACAAGTATATGGGTGTTGTCAAGTAATAAAAGATTATCGATCCCACGAAAATTGGTTATAAGACTAGCGATTACTCACAACAAATTAGCTAAATGATTGATGGTTGAGAGTCATGCACTAAGTAAAGAGACGTAAGATTGAGAAAGAGAGAGTGTGTTGAGAAACTTAGTTTGGGAAATATTCTAGGGGTTCGATTTCTTGTGATGTTAATCAATGTATCATGGATCACCTATCTCCTATCCTCTATTCCTATGCATTTGTAGGAAGTTAGATTCATTACCGACTCTTCCCCACGGAGGTCAAGTCAGAATGCTATCTTAATCCATCTTAATCCTATGCTACTAAATGGAAATGATTCCTATGAAGTCCAGTAAGGGGATACCCCTGTCACTAGGGCCCCTCGGTCATAAATCATAAGAACACACTAGCATTCAATAACATAGAAATAGAAATAATATTTATTCAATTCCCTACTTCCTTGTGGAGGATTGCCTCTCTTTTAAAGGTAATGTCCTAGATGTCCGAAAATGGGATACCCTTGTTACTAGGGCCCCTCGGTCATACGATATGGGGTATTCCCTCTACGGGATTAGAAATTTTATACAAACATTCAATTAATCATGGAAGTTAAGCTCAAGCACAATACACACACATAAGATCAAATAGATACAAGGCATAACAATGCCATATAGATAGAAAATTCACAAATATATGAGTTTTATATCAATTTATATCACAATTACTCTCTTAATCCTAGAACAAAAAACTAGGTGGAAAGAATCCAAAGACAATGAAATAGAAAGTGTCAAAACCCAATCTAGAGACAGAAGGGAGAAGAAGCTTATCTGATGTGTCAAGTGATCTTCAGATCCAATCATTTGCTTATGGAGGGATGGAGATGCTGAATTTAGCTTTGGATAGTCCAAGAAAGTGATAAAGAAGTTCAAATCTCATCTAAGTTGGATCTCCCAAAGGGGAGAACCTTCCTCCCTTGAGAAGGAGAAGAAATCCCTTTAAATAGAGCTGGGCACAAGCCTGTACGGCTCGTGCCATAGCCGCATGGCATCTACACGACCAAGGTCCAACGATATAGAACATTACTCTTAACTATTTCTAATCAAGCATTAATATACAAGGACAATATTAATGCATTGAAACTAACATGTATGTCAATTGATGACTTAATCTCATAAGTCATGGATATAAGATATCAAGTTGACACATGAATATATATTAGAGAATGTGTACTGAATTGACCAATCATGAGAATGTTTTATGGATCATTATATGAGTGTCATAAACATTCTCATAGTGTAAAGAATTGTGGAGAAAAATAAGTGGAGAAAGGGTTGGTTAGGTGGGTGTAGTGGCCGACATGGTAGGGGCACAACCGTGTCTTAAAGACACGGCCAGGTCAAGGGGTTCTTCACACGGTCGTGTCAATCAACATGACCGGCCGGGGTCTTCTTTTCCTTGGCTGGGTCACATGGTAGTGTCAATCGACATGGCCTCACTCTTCTTCCTCTCGGGTTGAATCGCACGGCCGTGTGGATTCACACGACTGACCTCTTCTTCCTCTCTGCCAAAGCCACACAACCGCATAGATCCACACGGGCTTAGTCTTTTTCTTCTCGGATGGCCTCACACGGCTGTGTGGATTCACATATTGATGTCTTCTTCTTCTCGGTTAGCCTCACACGGTCATGTGAGGTCACACGGATGGCTCCTGGAGGTGTGGGGGGACTGAATTCTGCTATGGCTTTTCTCCTCTTCGACTTCGCCAGCGCCTCCATACCCATGAGAGGATCATGGCCAGCTTGTGGAGGCTATGTAAAACCTGAAGAAAAAAAATTAAAAGTGTATTAGATAAACTAACAAATAAAATTAAATGCAAGCAAATAAGCAAATGAAAATAAAGAAATCCTAGGGTTTCCTCCCAAGCAACACTTGTTTTTGATCTTTAGCTTGACCCCGTCTAAAGTCACGTTGGACTTTCATCCATAGAGGGATGGATTCCCCTCCTGAAGTTTGTGCCTCTTCTTCTTTCTTCTTTTTGTAGGGAAGATGTACTGTCCATTCTTAATTGGAGGCCTTCTCCCAATTCTTGTTGGAAATCGGATCGTCAACCCAGCTTCCTCCAACGTTGTCGAGCTGAGCTCTGAGTCCTCTGAGGATTTCTCTATTGGTGATTTTCTCATGGTCATTGCTCTGGGGGTAAGCTACTGAAGTGAAAGCTTGCATAATACCATAGCCATCACACCACTCTCTCAACCTCCATAATTGAAATTGCCTTCTATTGTCAGAGATGAGCTTGTGAGAGACGCTGAAACGACACACAATATTTGTCATAAAAGTTTGATAACCATCTATTCGGTTATTTTAGTGAGTGGTTCGGCCTCCACCCATTTAGAGAAATAGTCCACAGCTATGAACAAAAATTTTCTCTAACCAATCGCCATGGGAAAAGGCTTGACGATATCCATACCTCACTGGTTAAATGGACAAGAGACAATAGATGCTTTCAATTCTTCTGTAGGTCAGTGTGATATTTTCTTATATCTTTGAGGGGGTAGGTAAGTTCCTACTATCTGGGTGGCATCTGCTTATAAGGTAGGCCAAAATATCCAGTCAATAAGATTTTCTGAGCTAGGGAATGTCCACCCGAATGATTGCCACAAGAGCTTTGATGTACTTCTTGCAGGATGTATTGAATGTCTTCCGATTCGATGCACTTGAGTAATGGCCTTGAGAAAGCTCTTTTGTATAGGTGGTCTCCAATTAATGTGAACCTCCTGGCTCTCTTTTTTATTAACTTAGCTTGCTCCTGATCGGCCGACACGCTAACTAATTGGAGGAACTCAATCAAAGGTGCTCTCTAATAGCTTGAATCTCTCATTTCAGCTATTCTCTCAATGTGAGCTACCAATATCACCTGCTCGATCAACTTATCCAACACTATAGGGCTTAAGAAACTTACTAACTTGGCCAGCTCATCTGTATATTGGTTGTCCGCTCGGGGAATCTTTTGCATGATTACCTCTTGGAATCCCGCCTTTAACTTCTCGAAAGCCTCAGTATATAATTTCAGCTTAACGTTATTTATTTTGTAAGTGTAGGACGTTTAGCGACCAGCTAGAGGGGGGTGAATAGCCCTGCAAAGGAAAACGAATCTTTCTCGAACTTTATAACTTTATAAAAATCAACACTTGCATAAAAGAAATAAGAGACTAAATAAAGAAAGGAAGAGGGAAAAAAATAGGACTAAAAATAAATCAATTACAAGTGTTGTATTGTAGCTTCTGGAACCAGGGTTGTATTTATAACCCTAGTCAGGGCGCTTGGAAGGGTTCCAGGTGTCTGGGGGGATAAAGTTTTATCCCCATCACAATGGAACGCGCCACGTCACATTTCGGATAAAATCCTGCTCCAGGCACCTAGATTCAAAAAGTCAACATTCTGTTGACTTTTTATCCCGACCTTCCGCTCTGGTTCCGCTCGCATTGGTCCAGGTCTTCCGCTCTGGCTCTGCTAGCTTGGGTGATTTCGGCCATTCAGAATAGGACTTACCCGAACCTATTTTTTGGCCTTCGAGCAAACTTCTGTTCTGGCTTCTCGTCCCTCGAAAATGCCGCATGCCTTCTTCTCATCCGCCAACGTACTCTTCCGCAGCACCTCGTACCTCGAACGCACTGAGCCCATCAGCTCTCTCCCATGTCATCTTTCTCGCTAGCTGCGTCTTTCGCTTGACTTTCTGTGCTCCTAAGTTCCTGCACACTTAGACACAGGGGTTAAATACCAACAA